>NW_027474103.1:0-86440 GCF_050947335.1 Megachile rotundata | reverse complement strand
GTCGTTCTATCGATCATATAAGCATAATATGGCTAATAATATGACTTAGATTGATAATAATAAGTGTAATAAGTATAGTAATTGCCGTTCTATCGATCATAATTGCATAATATGGTTAATAATATGAATTAGATTGATAATAATAAGAGCAATGAGTATAGTAATTGTCGTACTATCAATCATATAAGCATAATATGGCTAATAATATGAGTTAGATTAGTAATAATAAGTGTAATAAGTATAGTAATTGTCGTTCTATCGATCATATCTGCATAATATGGTTAATAATATGAGTTAGATTGATAACAATAAGAGTAATGAGTATAGTAATTGTCGTACTATCGATCATATAAGCATAATTATGGCTTATCATGTGAGTTAGATTGATAATAGTGAGTGCAATAAATATAGTTAATTGTCGTTCTATCGCTCATATAAGCACAATATGGCTAATAACTATGAGTTAGATTGATAATAATAAGAGTAATAAGTATAGTAATTGTCGTTCTATAGATCATATAAGCATAATAGGGCTAATAATATGAGTTAAATTGGTAATAATAAGTGTAATAAGTATAGTAATTGTCGTTCTATCGATCATATCTGCATAGTATGGTTAATAATATGAGTTAGATTTATAATAGTGAGTGTAATAAGTATAGTGAATGTCGTTCTATCGATCATATCAGCATAATATGGGTAATAATATGAGTTGGATTGATAATAATAAGAGTAATGAGTATAGTAATTGTCGTTCTATCGATCATATCTGCATAATATGGTTAATAATATGAGTTAGATTGATAACAGTGAGTGTAATAAATATAGTAATTGTCGTTCTATCGCTCATATAAGCACAATATGGCTAATAATATGAGTTAGATTCATAATAATAAGAGTAATAAGTATAGTAATTGTCGTTCTATCGATCATTTAAGCATAATATGGCGAATAATATGAGTTGGGTTGATAAAAATAAGAATAATAAGTATAGTAATTGTCGTTCTATCGATCATATAAGCATAATATGGCTAATAATATGAGTTAGGTTGATAATAACAAGAGTAATAAGTATAGTAAATGTCGTGCTATCGATCATATCTGCATAATATGGTTAATAATATGAGTTAGATTGATAATAGTGAGTGTAATAAGTATAGTAATTGTCGTTCTGTCGATCATATTAGCATAATATGGTTAATAAAATGAGTTAGAGTGATAATACTAAGAGTAGTGAGTATAGTAATTCTCATTCTATCGATCATATAAGCATAATATGGCTAATAATATGAGTTAGATTGATAATAATAAGGTAATAAATATAGTAATTGTCGTTCTCTCGATCATATAAGCATAATATGGCTAATAATATGAGTTAGATTGATAATACTAAGAGGAGTGAGTATAGTAATTGTCGTTCTATCGATAATATAAGCATAATATGGCTAATAATATGAGTTAGATTGATAATAATAAGAGTAATGAGTATAGTAATTGTAGTTCTATCGATCATATCTGCATAATATGGTTAATAATATGAGTTAGAATGATAATAATAAGAGTAATGAGTATAGTAATTGTAGTTCTATCCATCATTTAAGCATAATATGGCTAATAATACGAGTTAGATTGATAATACTAAGAGTAGTGAGTATAGTAATTCTCATACTATCGATCATATAAGCATAATGTGGCTAATAATATGAGTCAGATTGATATTAATAAGCGTAATAAGTATAGTAATTGTCGTTCTCTCGATCATATAAGCATAATATGGCTAATAATATGAGTTAGATTGATAATACTAAGAGGAGTGAGTATAGTAATTGTCGTTCTATCGTTAATATAAGCATAATATGGCTAATAATATGAGTTAGATTGATAATAATAAGAGTAATGAGTATAGTAATTGTAGTTCTATCGATCATATCTGCATAATATGGTTAATAATATGAGTTAGAATGATAATAATAAGAGTAATGAGTATAGTAATTGTAGTTCTATCGATCATTTAAGCATAATATGGCTAATAATACGAGTTAGATTGATAATAATAAGAGTAATGAGCATAGTGATTGTAGTTCTATCGATCATATCTGCATAATATGGTTAATAATATGAGTTAGATTGATAATAATAAGAGTAATAAGTATAGTATTTGTCGTTCTATCGAACATATAAGCATAATATGGCTAATAATATGAGTTAGATTGATAATAATAAGAGTAATAAGTATAGTAATTGTCGTTCTATCGATCATATCTGCATAATATGGTTAATAATATGAGTTAGATTGATAATAGTGAGTGTAATAAGTATAGTGAATGTCGTTCTATCGATCATATCAGCATAATATGGGTAATAATATGAGTTGGATTGATAATAATAAGAGTAATGAGTATAGTAATTGTAGTTCTATCGATCATATAAGCATAATGTGGCTAATAATATGAGTCAGATTCATAATAATAAGAGTAATAAGTATAGTAATTGTCGTTCTATCGATCATATAAGCATAATATGGCTAATAATATGAGTTAGATTTACAATAATAAGAGTAATAAGTATAGTAATTGTCGTTCTATCGATCATATAAGCACAATATGGCTAATAATATGAGTTAGATTGATAATAATAAGAGTAATAAGTATAGTAATTGTCGTTCTATCGATCATATCTGCATAATATGGTTAATAATATGAGTTAGATTGATAACAATAAGAGTAATGAGTATAGTAATTGTCGTACTATCGATCATATAAGCATAATATGGCTTATCATGTGAGTTAGATTGATAATAGTGAGTGCAATAAATATAGTAATTGTCGTTTTATCGCTCATATAAGCACAATATGGCTAATAATATGAGTTAGATTGATAATAATAAGAGTAATAAGTATAGTAATTGTCGTTCTATAGATCATATAAGCATAATAGGGCTAATAATATGAGTTAGATTGATAATAATAAGTGTAATAAGTATAGTAATTGTCGTTCTATCGATCATATCTGCATAATATGGTTAATAATATGAGTTAGATTGATAATAGTGAGTGTAATAAATATAGTAATTGTCGTTCTATCGATCATATAAGCATAATATGGTTAATAATATGAGTTAGAATGATAATAATAAGAGTAATAAGTATAGTAATTGTCGTTCTATCGATCATATCTGCATAATATGGTTAATAATATGAGTTAGATTTATAATAGTGAGTGTAATAAGTATAGTGAATGTCGTTCTATCGATCATATCAGCATAATGTGGGTAATAATATGAGTTGGATTGATTATAATAAGAGTAATGAGTATAGTAATTGTAGTTCTATCGATCATATAAGCATAATATGGCTAATAATATGAGTAAGATTCATAATAATAAGAGTAATAAGTATAGTAATTGTCGTTCTATCGATCATTTAAGCATAATATGGCGAATAATATGAGTTGGGTTGATAAAAATAAGAATAATAAGTATAGTATTGTCGTTCTATCGATCATATAAGCATAATATGGCTAATAATATGAGTTAGGTTGATAATAACAAGAGTAATAAGTATAGTAAATGTCGTGCTATCGATCATATCTGCATAATATGGTTAATAATATGAGTTAGATTGATAATAGTGTGTGTAATAAGTATAGTAATTGTCGTTCTATCGATCATATCTGCATAATATGGTTAATAATATGAGTTAGATTGATAATAATAAGAGTAATAAGTATAGTAATTGTCGTTATATCGATCATATAACCATAATATGGCTAATAGCATGAGTTAGATTGATAATAATAAGAGTAATGAGTATAGTAATTGTCGTTCTATCGATCATATCTGCATAATATGGTTAATAATATGAGTTAGATTGATAATAGTGAGTGTAATAAATATAGTAATTGTCGTTCTATCGCTCATATAAGCACAATATGGTTAATAATATGAGTTAGATTGATAATAATAAGAGTAATAAGTATAGTAATTGTCGTTCTATCGATCATATATGCATAATATGGTTAATAATATGAGTTAGATTTATAATAGTGAGTGTAATAAGTATAGTGAATGTCGTTCTATCGATCATATCAGCATAATATGGGTAATAATATGAGTTGGATTGATAATAATAAGAGTAATGAGTATAGTAATTGTAGTTCTATCGATCATATAAGCATAATATGGCTAATAATATGAGTTGGGTTGATAAAAATAAGAATAATAAGTATAGTAATTGTCGTTATATCGATCATATAACCATAATATGGCTAATAGCATGAGTTAGATTGATAATAATAAGAGTAATGAGTATAGTAATTGTCGTTCTATCGATCATATCTGCATAATATGGTTAATAATATGAGTTAGATTGATAACAGTGAGTGTAATAAATATAGTAATTGTCGTTCTATCGCTCATATAAGCACAATATGGCTAATAATATGAGTTAGATTCATAATAATAAGAGTAATAAGTATAGTAATTGTCGTTCTATCGATCATTTAAGCATAATATGGCGAATAATATGAGTTGGGTTGATAAAAATAAGAATAATAAGTATAGTAATTGTCGTTCTATCGATCATATAAGCATAATATGGCTAATAATATGAGTTAGGTTGATAATAACAAGAGTAATAAGTATAGTAAATGTCGTGCTATCGATCATATCTGCATAATATGGTTAATAATATGAGTTAGATTGATAATAGTGAGTGTAATAAGTATAGTAATTGTCGTTCTGTCGATCATATTAGCATAATATGGTTAATAAAATGAGTTAGAGTGATAATACTAAGAGTAGTGAGTATAGTAATTCTCATTCTATCGATCATATAAGCATAATATGGCTAATAATATGAGTTAGATTGATAATAATAAGGGTAATAAATATAGTAATTGTCGTTCTCTCGATCATATAAGCATAATATGGCTAATAATATGAGTTAGATTGATAATACTAAGAGGAGTGAGTATAGTAATTGTCGTTCTATCGATAATATAAGCATAATATGGCTAATAATATGAGTTAGATTGATAATAATAAGAGTAATGAGTATAGTAATTGTAGTTCTATCGATCATATCTGCATAATATGGTTAATAATATGAGTTAGAATGATAATAATAAGAGTAATGAGTATAGTAATTGTAGTTCTATCCATCATTTAAGCATAATATGGCTAATAATACGAGTTAGATTGATAATACTAAGAGGAGTGAGTATAGTAATTGTCGTTCTATCGATAATATAAGCATAATATGGCTAATAATATGAGTTAGATTGATAATAATAAGAGTAATGAGTATAGTAATTGTAGTTCTATCGATCATATCTGCATAATATGGTTAATAATATGAGTTAGAATGATAATAATAAGAGTAATGAGTATAGTAATTGTAGTTCTATCGATCATTTAAGCATAATATGGCTAATAATACGAGTTAGATTGATAATAATAAGAGTAATGAGCATAGTGATTGTAGTTCTATCGATCATATCTGCATAATATGGTTAATAATATGAGTTAGATTGATAATAATAAGAGTAATAAGTATAGTATTTGTCGTTCTATCGATCATATAAGCATAATATGGCTAATAATATGAGTTAGATTGATAATAATAAGAGTAATAAGTATAGTAATTGTCGTTCTATCGATCATATCTGCATAATATGGTTAATAATATGAGTTAGGTTGATAATAGTGAGTGTAATAAGTATAGTGAATGTCGTTCTATCGATCATATCAGCATAATATGGGTAATAATATGAGTTGGATTGATAATAATAAGAGTAATGAGTATAGTAATTGTAGTTCTATCGATCATATAAGCATAATGTGGCTAATAATATGAGTCAGATTCATAATAATAAGAGTAATAAGTATAGTAATTGTCGTTCTATCGATCATATAAGCATAATATGGCTAATAATATGAATTAGATTTACAATAATAAGAGTAATAAGTATAGTAATTGTCGTTCTATCGATCATATAAGCACAATATGGCTAATAATATGAGTTAGATTGATAATAATAAGAGTAATAAGTATAGTAATTGTCGTTCTATCGATCATATCTGCATAATATGGTTAATAATATGAGTTAGATTGATAACAATAAGAGTAATGAGTATAGTAATTGTCGTACTATCGATCATATAAGCATAATATGGCTTATCATGTGAGTTAGATTGATAATAGTGAGTGCAATAAATATAGTAATTGTCGTTTTATCGCTCATATAAGCACAATATGGCTAATAATATGAGTTAGATTGATAATAATAAGAGTAATAAGTATAGTAATTGTCGTTCTATAGATCATATAAGCATAATAGGGCTAATAATATGAGTTAGATTGATAATAATAAGTGTAATAAGTATAGTAATTGTCGTTCTATCGATCATATCTGCATAATATGGTTAATAATATGAGTTAGATTGATAATAGTGAGTGTAATAAATATAGTAATTGTCGTTCTATCGATCATATAAGCATAATATGGTTAATAATATGAGTTAGAATGATAATAATAAGAGTAATAAGTATAGTAATTGTCGTTCTATCGATCATATCTGCATAATATGGTTAATAATATGAGTTAGATTTATAATAGTGAGTGTAATAAGTATAGTGAATGTCGTTCTATCGATCATATCAGCATAATGTGGGTAATAATATGAGTTGGATTGATTATAATAAGAGTAATGAGTATAGTAATTGTATTTCTATCGATCATATAAGCATAATATGGCTAACAATATGAGTAAGATTCATAATAATAAGAGTAATAAGTATAGTAATTGTCGTTCTATCGATCATTTAAGCATAATATGGCGAATAATATGAGTTGGGTTGATAAAAATAAGAATAATAAGTATAGTATTGTCGTTCTATCGATCATATAAGCATAATATGGCTAATAATATGAGTTAGGTTGATAATAACAAGAGTAATAAGTATAGTAAATGTCGTGCTATCGATCATATCTGCATAATATGGTTAATAATATGAGTTAGATTGATAATAGTGTGTGTAATAAGTATAGTAATTGTCGTTCTATCGATCATATCTGCATAATATGGTTAATAATATGAGTTAGATTGATAATAATAAGAGTAATAAGTATAGTAATTGTCGTTATATCGATCATATAACCATAATATGGCTAATAGCATGAGTTAGATTGATAATAATAAGAGTAATGAGTATAGTAATTGTCGTTCTATCGATCATATCTGCATAATATGGTTAATAATATGAGTTAGATTGATAATAGTGAGTGTAATAAATATAGTAATTGTCGTTCTATCGCTCATATAAGCACAATATGGTTAATAATATGAGTTAGATTGATAATAATAAGAGTAATAAGTATAGTAATTGTCGTTCTATCGATCATATATGCATAATATGGTTAACAATATGAGTTAGATTGATAATAGTGAGTGTAATAAGTATAGTGAATGTCGTTCGATCGATCATATCAGCATAATATGGGTAATAATATGAGTAGGATTGATAATAATAAGAGTAATGAGTATAGTAATTGTAGTTCTATCGATCATATCTGCATAATATGGTTAATAATATGAGTTAGAATGATAATAATAAGAGTAATGAGTATAGTAATTGTAGTTCTATCGATCATTTAAGCATAATATGGCTAATAATACGAGTTAGATTGATAATAATAAGAGTAATGAGCATAGTGATTGTAGTTCTATCGATCATATCTGCATAATATGGTTAATAATATGAGTTAGATTGATAATAATAAGAGTAATAAGTATAGTATTTGTCGTTCTATCGATCATATAAGCATAATATGGCTAATAATATGAGTTAGATTGATAATAATAAGAGTAATAAGTATAGTAATTGTCGTTCTATCGATCATTTAAGCATAATATGGCTAATAATATTAGTCAGATTGGTAATAATAACAGTAATAAGTATAGTAATTGTCGTTCTATCGACAATATAAGCATAATATGGCTAATAATATGAGTTAGATTGATAATATTGAGAGTAATAAGTATAGTAACTGTCGTTCTATCGATCATATAAGCATAATATGGCTAATAATATGAGTTAGATTGATAATAATAAGGGTAATAAGTATAGTAATTGTCGTTCTCTCGATCATATAAGCATAATATGGCTAATAATATGAGTTAGATTGATAATACTAAGAGGAGTGAGTATAGTAATTGTCGTTCTATCGATAATATAAGCATAATATGGCTAATAATATGAGTTAGATTGATAATAATAAGAGTAATGAGTATAGTAATTGTAGTTCTATCGATCATATCTGCATAATATGGTTAATAATATGAGTTAGAATGATAATAATAAGAGTAATGAGTATAGTAATTGTAGTTCTATCGATCATTTAAGCATAATATGGCTAATAATACGAGTTAGATTGATAATAATAAGAGTAATGAGCATAGTGATTGTAGTTCTATCGATCATATCTGCATAATATGGTTAATAATATGAGTTAGATTGAAAATAATAAGAGTAATAAGTATAGTATTTGTCGTTCTATCGATCATATAAGCATAATATGGCTAATAATATGAGTTAGATTGATAATAATAGGAGTAATAAGTATAGTAATTGTCGTTCTATCGATCATATCTGCATAATATGGTTAATAATATGAGTTAGATTGATAATAGTGAGTGTAATAAGTATAGTGAATGTCGTTCTATCGATCATATCAGCATAATATGGGTAATAATATGAGTTGGATTGATAATAATAAGAGTAATGAGTATAGTAATTGTAGTTCTATCGATCATATAAGCATAATGTGGCTAATAATATGAGTCAGATTCATAATAATAAGAGTAATAAGTATAGTAATTGTCGTTCTATCGATCATATAAGCATAATATGGCTAATAATATGAGTTAGATTTACAATAATAAGAGTAATAAGTATAGTAATTGTCGTTCTATCGATCATATAAGCACAATATGGCTAATAATATGAGTTAGATTGATAATAATAAGAGTAATAAGTATAGTAATTGTCGTTCTATCGATCATATCTGCATAATATGGTTAATAATATGAGTTAGATTGATAACAATAAGAGTAATGAGTATAGTAATTGTCGTACTATCGATCATATAAGCATAATATGGCTTATCATGTGAGTTAGATTGATAATAGTGAGTGCAATAAATATAGTAATTGTCGTTCTATCGCTCATATAAGCACAATATGGCTAATAATATGAGTTAGATTTATAATAATAAGAGTAATAAGTATAGTAATTGTCGTTCTATCGATCATATAAGCACAATATGGCTAATAATAAGAGTGAGATTGATAATAATAATAGTAATAAGTATAGTAATTGTAGTTCTATCGATCATATCTGCATAATATGGTTAATAATATGAGTTAGATTGATAATAATAAGAGTAATAAGTATAGTAATTGTCGTTATATCGATCATATAACCATAATATGGCTAATAGCATGAGTTAGATTGATAATAATAAGAGTAATGAGTATAGTAATTGTCGTTCTATCGATCATATCTGCATAATATGGTTAATAATATGAGTTAGATTGATAATAGTGAGTGTAATAAATATAGTAATTGTCGTTCTATCGCTCATATAAGCACAATATGGTTAATAATATGAGTTAGATTGATAATAATAAGAGTAATAAGTATAGTAATTGTCGTTCTATCGATCATATATGCATAATATGGTTAACAATATGAGTTAGATTGATAATAGTGAGTGTAATAAGTATAGTGAATGTCGTTCGATCGATCATATCAGCATAATATGGGTAATAATATGAGTAGGATTGATAATAATAAGAGTAATGAGTATAGTAATTGTAGTTCTATCGATCATATGTGCATAATATGGTTAATAATATGAGTTAGAATGATAATAATAAGAGTAATGAGTATAGTAATTGTAGTTCTATCGATCATTTAAGCATAATATGGCTAATAATACGAGTTAGATTGATAATAATAAGAGTAATGAGCATAGTGATTGTAGTTCTATCGATCATATCTGCATAATATGGTTAATAATATGAGTTAGATTGATAATAATAAGAGTAATAAGTATAGTATTTGTCGTTCTATCGATCATATAAGCATAATATGGCTAATAATATGAGTTAGAGTGATAATACTAAGAGTAGTGAGTATAGTAATTCTCATTCTATCGATCATATAAGCATAATATGGCTAATAATATGAGTTAGATTGATAATAATAAGGGTAATAAGTATAGTAATTGTCGTTCTCTCGATCATATAAGCATAATATGGCTAATAATATGAGTTAGATTGATAATACTAAGAGGAGTGAGTATAGTAATTGTCGTTCTATCGATAATATAAGCATAATATGGCTAATAATATGAGTTAGATTGATAATAATAAGAGTAATGAGTATAGTAATTGTAGTTCTATCGATCATATCTGCATAATATGGTTAATAATATGAGTTAGAATGATAATAATAAGAGTAATGAGTATAGTAATTGTAGTTCTATCGATCATTTAAGCATAATATGGCTAATAATACGAGTTAGATTGATAATACTAAGAGTAGTGAGTATAGTAATTCTCATTCTATCGATCATATAAGCATAATATGGCTAATAATATGAGTTAGATTGATAATAATAAGGGTAATAAGTATAGTAATTGTCGTTCTCTCGATCATATAAGCATAATATGGCTAATAATATGAGTTAGATTGATAATACTAAGAGGAGTGAGTATAGTAATTGTCGTTCTATCGATAATATAAGCATAATATGGCTAATAACATGAGTTAGATTGATAATAATAAGAGTAATGAGTATAGTAATTGTAGAACTATCGATCATATCTGCATAATATGGTTAATAATATGAGTTAGAATGATAATAATAAGAGTAATGAGTATAGTAATTGTAGTTCTATCGATCATTTAAGCATAATATGGCTAATAATACGAGTTAGATTGATAATAATAAGAGTAATGAGCATAGTGATTGTAGTTCTATCGATCATATCTGCATAATATGGTTAATAATATGAGTTAGATTGATAATAATAAGAGTAATAAGTATAGTATTTGTCGTTCTATCGATCATATAAGCATAATATGGCTAATAATATGAGTTAGATTGATAATAATAGGAGCAATAAGTATAGTAATTGTCGTTCTATCGATCATATCTGCATAATATGGTTAATAATATGAGTTAGATTGATAATAGTGAGTGTAATAAGTATAGTGAATGTCGTTCTATCGATCATATCAGCATAATATGGGTAATAATATGAGTTGGATTGATAATAATAAGAGTAATGAGTATAGTAATTGTAGTTCTATCGATCATATAAGCATAATGTGGCTAATAATATGAGTCAGATTCATAATAATAAGAGTAATAAGTATAGTAATTGTCGTTCTATCGATCATATAAGCATAATATGGCTAATAATATGAGTTAGATTTACAATAATAAGAGTAATGAGTATAGTAATTGTCGTACTATCGATCATATAAGCATAATATGGCTTATCATGTGAGTTAGATTGATAATAGTGAGTGCAATAAATATAGTAATTGTCGTTCTATCGCTCATATAAGCACAATATGGCTAATAATATGAGTTAGATTTATAATAATAAGAGTAATAAGTATAGTAATTGTCGTTCTATCGATCATATAAGCACAATATGGCTAATAATAAGAGTGAGATTGATAATAATAATAGTAATAAGTATAGTAATTGCAGTTCTATCGATCATATCTGCATAATATGGTTAATAATATGAGTTAGATTGATAATAATAAGAGTAATAAGTATAGTAATTGTCGTTATATCGATCATATAACCATAATATGGCTAATAGCATGAGTTAGATTGATAATAATAAGAGTAATGAGTATAGTAATTGTCGTTCTATCGATCATATCTGCATAATATGGTTAATAATATGAGTTAGATTGATAATAGTGAGTGTAATAAATATAGTAATTGTCGTTCTATCGCTCATATAAGCACAATATGGTTAATAATATGAGTTAGATTGATAATAATAAGAGTAATAAGTATAGTAATTGTCGTTCTATCGATCATATATGCATAATATGGTTAACAATATGAGTTAGATTGATAATAGTGAGTGTAATAAGTATAGTGAATGTCGTTCTATCGATCATATCAGCATAATATGGGTAATAATATGAGTAGGATTGATAATAATAAGAGTAATGAGTATAGTAATTGTAGTTCTATCGATCATATCTGCATAATATGGTTAATAATATGAGTTAGAATGATAATAATAAGAGTAATGAGTATAGTAATTGTAGTTCTATCGATCATTTAAGCATAATATGGCTAATAATACGAGTTAGATTGATAATAATAAGAGTAATGAGCATAGTGATTGTAGTTCTATCGATCATATCTGCATAATATGGTTAATAATATGAGTTAGATTGATAATAATAAGAGTAATAAGTATAGTATTTGTCGTTCTATCGATCATATAAGCATAATATGGCTAATAATATGAGTTAGAGTGATAATACTAAGAGTAGTGAGTATAGTAATTCTCATTCTATCGATCATATAAGCATAATATGGCTAATAATATGAGTTAGATTGATAATAATAAGGGTAATAAGTATAGTAATTGTCGTTCTCTCGATCATATAAGCATAATATGGCTAATAATATGAGTTAGATTGATAATACTAAGAGGAGTGAGTATAGTAATTGTCGTTCTATCGATAATATAAGCATAATATGGCTAATAATATGAGTTAGATTGATAATAATAAGAGTAATGAGTATAGTAATTGTAGTTCTATCGATCATATCTGCATAATATGGTTAATAATATGAGTTAGAATGATAATAATAAGAGTAATGAGTATAGTAATTGTAGTTCTATCGATCATTTAAGCATAATATGGCTAATAATATGAGTTAGATTGATAATAATAAGGGTAATAAGTATAGTAATTGTCGTTCTCTCGATCATATAAGCATAATATGGCTAATAATATGAGTTAGATTGATAATACTAAGAGGAGTGAGTACAGTAATTGTCGTTCTATCGATAATATAAGCATAATATGGCTAATAACATGAGTTAGATTGATAATAATAAGAGTAATGAGTATAGTAATTGTAGAACTATCGATCATATCTGCATAATATGGTTAATAATATGAGTTAGAATGATAATAATAAGAGTAATGAGTATAGTAATTGTAGTTCTATCGATCATTTAAGCATAATATGGCTAATAATACGAGTTAGATTGATAATAATAAGAGTAATGAGCATAGTGATTGTAGTTCTATCGATCATATCTGCATAATATGGTTAATAATATGAGTTAGATTGATAATAATAAGAGTAATAAGTATAGTATTTGTCGTTCTATCGATCATATAAGCATAATATGGCTAATAATATGAGTTAGATTGATAATAATAGGAGTAATAAGTATAGTAATTGTCGTTCTATCGATCATATCTGCATAATATGGTTAATAATATGAGTTAGATTGATAATAGTGAGTGTAATAAGTATAGTGAATGTCGTTCTATCGATCATATCAGCATAATATGGGTAATAATATGAGTTGGATTGATAATAATAAGAGTAATGAGTATAGTAATTGTAGTTCTATCGATCATATAAGCATAATGTGGCTAATAATATGAGTCAGATTCATAATAATAAGAGTAATAAGTATAGTAATTGTCGTTCTATCGATCATATAAGCATAATATGGCTAATAATATGAGTTAGATTTACAATAATAAGAGTAATAAGTATAGTAATTGTCGTTCTATCGATCATATAAGCACAATATGGCTAATAATATGAGTTAGATTGATAATAATAAGAGTAATAAGTATAGTAATTGTCGTTCTATCGATCATATCTGCATAATATGGTTAATAATATGAGTTAGATTGATAACAATAAGAGTAATGAGTATAGTAATTGTCGTACTATCGATCATATAAGCATAATATGGCTTATCATGTGAGTTAGATTGATAATAGTGAGTGCAATAAATATAGTAATTGTCGTTCTATCGCTCATATAAGCACAATATGGCTAATAATATGAGTTAGATTGATAATAATAAGAGTAATAAGTATAGTAATTGTCGTTCTATCGATCATATCTGCATAATATGGTTAATAATATGAGTTAGATTGATAATAGTGAGTGTAATAAATATAGTAATTGTCGTTCTATCGATCATATAAGCATAATATGGTTAATAATATGAGTTAGAATGATAATAATAAGAGTAATAAGTATAGTAATTGTCGTTCTATCGATCATATCTGCATAATATGGTTAATAATATGAGTTAGATTTATAATAGTGAGTGTAATAAGTATAGTGAATGTCGTTCTATCGATCATATCAGCATAATGTGGGTAATAATATGAGTTGGATTCATTATAATAAGAGTAATGAGTATAGTAATCGTAGTTCTATCGATCATATAAGCATAATATGGCTAATAATATGAGTAAGATTCATAATAATAAGAGTAATAAGTATAGTAATTGTCGTTCTATCGATCATTTAAGCATAATATGGCGAATAATATGAGTTGGGTTGATAAAAATAAGAATAATAAGTATAGTATTGTCGTTCTATCGATCATATAAGCATAATATGGCTAATAGCATGAGTTAGATTGATGATAATAAGAGTAATGAGTATAGTAATTGTCGTTCTATCGATCATATCGGCATAATATGGTTAATAATATGAGTTAGATTGATAATAGTGAGTGTAATAAGTATAGTAATTGTCGTTCTGTCGATCATATTAGCATAATATGGTTAATAAAATGAGTTAGATTGATAATAATAAGAGTAATAAGTATAGTATTTGGCGTTCTATCGATCATATATGCACAATATGGCTAATAATATAAGTTAGATTGATAATAATAAGAGTCATAAGTATAGTAATTGTCGTTCTATCGATCATATCTGCATAATATGGTTAATAATATGAGTTAGATTGATAATAGTGAGTGTAATAAGTATAGTGAATGTCGTTCTATCGATCATATCAGCATAATATGGGTAATAATATGAGTTGGATTGATAATAATAAGAGTAATGAGTATAGTAATAGTAGTTCTATCGATCATATAAGCATAATGTGGCTAATAATATGAGTCAGATTCATAATAATAAGAGTAATAAGTATAGTAATTGTCGTTCTATCGATCATATAAGCATAATATGGCTAATAATATGAGTTAGATTTATAATAATAAGAGTAATAAGTATAGTAATTGTCGTTCTATCGATCATATAAGCACAATATGGCTAATAATAAGAGTTAGATTGATAATAATAAGAGTAATAAGTATAGTAATTGTCGTTCTATCGATCATATCTGCATAATATGGTTAATAATATGAGTTAGATTGATAATAATAAGAGTAATAAGTATAGTAATAGTCGTTCTATCGACAATATAAGCATAATATGGCTAATAATATGAGTTAGATTGATAATACTAAGAGTAGTGAGTATAGTAATTCTCGTTCTATCGATCATATAAGCATAATATGGCTAATAATATGAGTTAGATTGATAATAATGAGAGTAATATGTATAGTAACTGTCGTTCTATTGATCATATAAGCATAATATGGCTAATAATATGAGTTAGAGTGATAATACTAAGAGTAGTGAGTATAGTAATTCTCATTCTATCGATCATATAAGCATAATATGGCTAATAATATGAGTTAGATTGATAATAATAAGGGTAATAAGTATAGTAATTGTCGTTCTATCGATCATATCTGCATAATATGGTTAATAATATGAGTTAGATTGATAATAATAAGAGCAATAAGTATAGTAATTGTCGTTATATCGATCATATAACCATAATATGGCTAATAGCATGAGTTAGATTGATAATAATAAGCGTAATAAGTATAGTATTTGTCGTTCTATCGATCATATAAGCATAATATGGCTAATAATATGAGTTAGATTGATAAAAATAAGAGTAATGAGTATAGTGATTGTAGTTCTATCGATCATATCTGCATAATATGGTTAATAATATGAGTTAGATTGATAATAATAAGCGTAATAAGTATAGTATTTGTCGTTCTATCGATCATATCGGCATAATATGGTTAATAATATGAGTTAGATTGATAATAGTGAGTGTAATAAATATAGTAATTGTCGTTCTATCGCTCATATAAGCACAATATGGCTAATAATATGAGTTAGATTGATAATAATAAGTGTAATAAGTATAGTAATTGTCGTTCTATAGATCATATAAGCATAATAGGGCTAATAATATGAGTTAGATTGATAATAATAAGTGTAATAAGTATTGTAATTGTCGTTCTATCGATCATATCTGCATAATATGGTTAATAATATGAGTTAGATTGATAATAGTGAGTGGAATAAATATAGTAATTGTCGTTCTATCGATCATATAAGCATAATATGGTTAATAATATGAGGTAGATTGATAATAGTGAGTGTAATAAGTATAGTGAATGTCGTTCTATCGATCATATCAGCATAATATGGGTAATAATATGAGTAGGATTGATAATAATAAGAGTAATGAGTATAGTAATTGTAGTTCTATCGATCATTTAAGCATAATAGGGCTAATAATATGAGTTAGATTGACAATAATAAGTGTAATAAGTATTGTAATTGTCGTGCTATCGATCATATCTGCATAATATGGTTAATAATATGAGTTAGATTGATAATAGTGAGTGTAATAAGTATAGTAATTGTCGTTCTGTCGATCATATTAGCATAATATGGTTAATAAAATGAGTTAGATTGATAATAATAAGAGTAATACGTATAGTATTTGTCGTTCTATCGATCATATAAGCATAATATGGCTAATAATATGAGTTAGATTGATAATAATAAGAGTAATAAGTATAGTAATTGTCGTTCTATCGATCATTTAAGCATAATATGGCTAATAATATTAGTCAGATTGGTAATAATAACAGTAATAAGTATAGTAATTGTCGTTCTGTCGACAATATAAGCATAATATGGCTAATAATATGAGTTAGATTGATAATATTGAGAGTAATAAGTATAGTAACTGTCGTTCTATCGATCATATAAGCATAATATGGCTAATAATATGAGTTAGATTGATAATAATAAGGGTAATAAGTATAGTAATTGTCGTTCTCTCGATCATATAAGCATAATATGGCTAATAATATGAGTTAGATTGATAATACTAAGAGGAGTGAGTATAGTAATTGTCGTTCTATCGATAATATAAGCATAATATGGCTAATAATATGAGTTAGATTGATAATAATAAGAGTAATGAGTATAGTAATTGTAGTTCTATCGATCATATCTGCATAATATGGTTAATAATATGAGTTAGAATGATAATAATAAGAGTAATGAGTATAGTAATTGTAGTTCTATCGATCATTTAAGCATAATATGGCTAATAATACGAGTTAGATTGATAATAATAAGAGTAATGAGCATAGTGATTGTAGTTCTATCGATCATATCTGCATAATATGGTTAATAATATGAGTTAGATTGAAAATAATAAGAGTAATAAGTATAGTATTTGTCGTTCTATCGATCATATAAGCATAATATGGCTAATAATATGAGTTAGATTGATAATAATAGGAGTAATAAGTATAGTAATTGTCGTTCTATCGATCATATCTGCATAATATGGTTAATAATATGAGTTAGATTGATAATAGTGAGTGTAATAAGTATAGTGAATGTCGTTCTATCGATCATATCAGCATAATATGGGTAATAATATGAGTTGGATTGATAATAATAAGAGTAATGAGTATAGTAATTGTAGTTCTATCGATCATATAAGCATAATGTGGCTAATAATATGAGTCAGATTCATAATAATAAGAGTAATAAGTATAGTAATTGTCGTTCTATCGATCATATAAGCATAATATGGCTAATAATATGAGTTAGATTTACAATAATAAGAGTAATAAGTATAGTAATTGTCGTTCTATCGATCATATAAGCACAATATGGCTAATAATATGAGTTAGATTGATAATAATAAGAGTAATAAGTATAGTAATTGTCGTTCTATCGATCATATCTGCATAATATGGTTAATAATATGAGTTAGATTGATAACAATAAGAGTAATGAGTATAGTAATTGTCGTACTATCGATCATATAAGCATAATATGGCTTATCATGTGAGTTAGATTGATAATAGTGAGTGCAATAAATATAGTAATTGTCGTTCTATCGCTCATATAAGCACAATATGGCTAATAATATGAGTTAGATTTATAATAATAAGAGTAATAAGTATAGTAATTGTCGTTCTATCGATCATATAAGCACAATATGGCTAATAATAAGAGTGAGATTGATAATAATAATAGTAATAAGTATAGTAATTGTAGTTCTATCGATCATATCTGCATAATATGGTTAATAATATGAGTTAGATTGATAATAATAAGAGTAATAAGTATAGTAATTGTCGTTATATCGATCATATAACCATAATATGGCTAATAGCATGAGTTAGATTGATAATAATAAGAGTAATGAGTATAGTAATTGTCGTTCTATCGATCATATCTGCATAATATGGTTAATAATATGAGTTAGATTGATAATAGTGAGTGTAATAAATATAGTAATTGTCGTTCTATCGCTCATATAAGCACAATATGGTTAATAATATGAGTTAGATTGATAATAATAAGAGTAATAAGTATAGTAATTGTCGTTCTATCGATCATATATGCATAATATGGTTAACAATATGAGTTAGATTGATAATAGTGAGTGTAGTAAGTATAGTGAATGTCGTTCGATCGATCATATCAGCATAATATGGGTAATAATATGAGTAGGATTGATAATAATAAGAGTAATGAGTATAGTAATTGTAGTTCTATCGATCATATCTGCATAATATGGTTAATAATATGAGTTAGAATGATAATAATAAGAGTAATGAGTATAGTAATTGTAGTTCTATCGATCATTTAAGCATAATATGGCTAATAATACGAGTTAGATTGATAATAATAAGAGTAATGAGCATAGTGATTGTAGTTCTATCGATCATATCTGCATAATATGGTTAATAATATGAGTTAGATTGATAATAATAAGAGTAATAAGTATAGTATTTGTCGTTCTATCGATCATATAAGCATAATATGGCTAATAATATGAGTTAGAGTGATAATACTAAGAGTAGTGAGTATAGTAATTCTCATTCTATCGATCATATACGCATAATATGGCTAATAATATGAGTTAGATTGATAATAATAAGGGTAATAAGTATAGTAATTGTCGTTCTCTCGATCATATAAGCATAATATGGCTAATAATATGAGTTAGATTGATAATACTAAGAGGAGTGAGTATAGTGATTGTCGTTCTATCGATAATATAAGCATAATATGGCTAATAATATGAGTTAGATTGATAATAATAAGAGTAATGAGTATAGTAATTGTAGTTCTATCGATCATATCTGCATAATATGGTTAATAATATGAGTTAGAATGATAATAATAAGAGTAATGAGTATAGTAATTGTAGTTCTATCGATCATTTAAGCATAATATGGCTAATAATACGAGTTAGATTGATAATACTAAGAGTAGTGAGTATAGTAATTCTCATTCTATCGATCATATAAGCATAATATGGCTAATAATATGAGTTAGATTGATAATAATAAGGGTAATAAGTATAGTAATTGTCGTTCTCTCGATCATATAAGCATAATATGGCTAATAATATGAGTTAGATTGATAATACTAAGAGGAGTGAGTATAGTAATTGTCGTTCTATCGATAATATAAGCATAATATGGCTAATAACATGAGTTAGATTGATAATAATAAGAGTAATGAGTATAGTAATTGTAGAACTATCGATCATATCTGCATAATATGGTTAATAATATGAGTTAGAATGATAATAATAAGAGTAATGAGTATAGTAATTGTAGTTCTATCGATCATTTAAGCATAATATGGCTAATAATACGAGTTAGATTGATAATAATAAGAGTAATGAGCATAGTGATTGTAGTTCTATCGATCATATCTGCATAATATGGTTAATAATATGAATTAGATTGATAATAATAAGAGTAATAAGTATAGTATTTGTCGTTCTATCGATCATATAAGCATAATATGGCTAATAATATGAGTTAGATTGATAATAATAGGAGTAATAAGTATAGTAATTGTCGTTCTATCGATCATATCTGCATAATATGGTTAATAATATGAGTTAGATTGATAATAGTGAGTGTAATAAGTATAGTGAATGTCGTTCTATCGATCATATCAGCATAATATGGGTAATAATATGAGTTGGATTGATAATAATAAGAGTAATGAGTATAGTAATTGTAGTTCTATCGATCATATAAGCATAATGTGGCTAATAATATGAGTCAGATTCATAATAATAAGAGTAATAAGTATAGTAATTGTCGTTCTATCGATCATATAAGCATAATATGGCTAATAATATGAGTTAGATTTACAATAATAAGAGTAATGAGTATAGTAATTGTCGTACTATCGATCATATAAGCATAATATGGCTTATCATGTGAGTTAGATTGATAATAGTGAGTGCAATAAATATAGTAATTGTCGTTCTATCGCTCATATAAGCACAATATGGCTAATAATATGAGTTAGATTTATAATAATAAGAGTAATAAGTATAGTAATTGTCGTTCTATCGATCATATAAGCACAATATGGCTAATAATAAGAGTGAGATTGATAATAATAATAGTAATAAGTATAGTAATTGTAGTTCTATCGATCATATCTGCATAATATGGTTAATAATATGAGTTAGATTGATAATAATAAGAGTAATAAGTATAGTAATTGTCGTTATATCGATCATATAACCATAATATGGCTAATAGCATGAGTTAGATTGATAATAATAAGAGTAATGAGTATAGTAATTGTCGTTCTATCGATCATATCTGCATAATATGGTTAATAATATGAGTTAGATTGATAATAGTGAGTGTAATAAATATAGTAATTGTCGTTCTATCGCTCATATAAGCACAATATGGTTAATAATATGAGTTAGATTGATAATAATAAGAGTAATAAGTATAGTAATTGTCGTTCTATCGATCATATATGCATAATATGGTTAACAATATGAGTTAGATTGATAATAGTGAGTGTAATAAGTATAGTGAATGTCGTTCTATCGATCATATCAGCATAATATGGGTAATAATATGAGTAGGATTGATAATAATAAGAGTAATGAGTATAGTAATTGTAGTTCTATCGATCATATCTGCATAATATGGTTAATAATATGAGTTAGAATGATAATAATAAGAGTAATGAGTATAGTAATTGTAGTTCTATCGATCATTTAAGCATAATATGGCTAATAATACGAGTTAGATTGATAATAATAAGAGTAATGAGCATAGTGATTGTAGTTCTATCGATCATATCTGCATAATATGGTTAATAATATGAGTTAGATTGATAATAATAAGAGTAATGAGTATAGTAATTGTAGTTCTATCGATCATTTAAGCATAATATGACTAATAATACGAGTTAGATTGATAATACTAAGAGTAGTGAGTATAGTAATTCTCATTCTATCGATCATATAAGCATAATATGGCTAATAATATGAGTTAGATTGATAATAATAAGGGTAATAAGTATAGTAATTGTCGTTCTCTCGATCATATAAGCATAATATGGCTAATAATATGAGTTAGATTGATAATACTAAGAGGAGTGAGTATAGTAATTGTCGTTCTATCGATAATATAAGCATAATATGGCTAATAACATGAGTTAGATTGATAATCATAAGAGTAATGAGTATAGTAATTGTAGAACTATCGATCATATCTGCATAATATGGTTAATAATATGAGTTAGAATGATAATAATAAGAGTAATGAGTATAGTAATTGTAGTTCTATCGATCATTTAAGCATAATATGGCTAATAATACGAGTTAGATTGATAATAATAAGAGTAATGAGCATAGTGATTGTAGGTCTATCGATCATATCTGCATAATATGGTTAATAATATGAGTTAGATTGATAATAATAAGAGTAATAAGTATAGTATTTGTCGTTCTATCGATCATATAAGCATAATATGGCTAATAATATGAGTTAGATTGATAATAATAGGAGTAATAAGTATAGTAATTGTCGTTCTATCGATCATATCTGCATAATATGGTTAATAATATGAGTTAGATTGATAATAATAAGAGTAATAAGTATAGTAATTGTAGTTCTATCGATCATTTAAGCATAATATGGCTAATAATATGAGTTAGATTGATAAAAATAAGAGTAATGAGTATAGTGATTGTAGTTCTATCGATCATATCTGCATAATATGGTTAATAATATGAGCTAGATTGATAATAATAAGCGTAATAAGTATAGTATTTGTCGTTCTATCGATCATATAAGCATAATATGGCTAATAATATGAGTTAGATTAATAATAAAAAAGAGAATAATAAGTATAGTAATTGTCATTCTATCGATCATATATGCATAATATGGTTAATAATATGAGTTAGAATGATAATAATAAGAGTAATGAGTATAGTAATTGTAGTTCTATCGATCATTTAAGCATAATATGGCTAATAATACGAGTTAGATTGATAATAATAAGAGTAATGAGCATAGTAATTCTCGTTCTATCGATCATATAAGCATAATATGGCTAATAATATGAGTTAGATTGATAATAATGAGAGTAATATGTATAGTAACTGTCGTTCTATTGATCATATAAGCATAATATGGCTAATAATATGAGTTAGAGTGATAATACTAAGAGTAGTGAGTATAGTAATTCTCATTCTATCGATCATATAAGCATAATATGGCTAATAATATGAGTTAGATTGATAATAATAAGGGTAATAAGTATAGTAATTGTCGTTCTCTCGATCATATAAGCATAATATGGCTAATAATATGAGTTAGATTGATAATACTAAGAGGAGTGAGTATAGTAATTGTCGTTCTATCGATAATATAAGCATAATATGGCTAATAATATGAGTTAGATTGATAATAATAAGAGTAATGAGTATAGTAATTGTAGTTCTATCGATCATATCTGCATAATATGGTTAATAATATGAGTTAGAATGATAATAATAAGAGTAATGAGTATAGTAATTGTAGTTCTATCGATCATTTAAGCATAATATGGCTAATAATACGAGTTAGATTGATAATAATAAGAGTAATGAGCATAGTGATTGTAGTTCTATCGATCATATCTGCATAATATGGTTAATAATATGAGTTAGATTGATAATAATAAGCGTAATAAGTATAGTATTTGTCGTTCTATCGATCATATAAGCATAATATGGCTAATAATATGAGTTAGATTGATAATAATAAGAGTAATAAGTATAGTAATTGTCGTTCTATCGATCATTTAAGCATAATATGGCTAATAATATTAGTCAGATTGGTAATAATAACAGTAATAAGTATAGTAATAGTCGTTCTATCGACAATTTAAGCATAATATGGCTAATAATATGAGTTAGATTGATAATACTAAGAGTAGTGAGTATAGTAATTCTCGTTCTATCGATCATATAAGCATAATATGGCTAATAATATGAGTTAGATTGATAATAATGAGAGTAATATGTATAGTAACTGTCGTTCTATTGATCATATAAGCATAATATGGCTAATAATATGAGTTAGAGTGATAATACTAAGAGTAGGGAGTATAGTAATTCTCATTCTATCGATCATATAAGCATAATATGGCTAATAATATGAGTTAGATTGATAATAATAAGGGTAATAAGTATAGTAATTGTCGTTCTATCGATCATATCTGCATAATATGGTTAATAATATGAGTTAGATTGATAATAATAAGAGCAATAAGTATAGTAATTGTCGTTATATCGATCATATAACCATAATATGGCTAATAGCATGAGTTAGATTGATAATAATAAGAGTAATGAGTATAGTAATTGTCGTTCTATCGATCATATCGGCATAATATGGTTAATAATATGAGTTAGATTGATAATAGTGAGTGGAATAAATATAGTAATTGTCGTTCTATCGATCATATAAGCATAATATGGTTAATAATATGAGTTAGAATGATAATAATAAGAGTAATAAGTATAGTAATTGTCGTTCTATCGATCATATCTGCATAATATGGTTAATAATATGAGTTAGATTTATAATAGTGAGTGTAATAAGTATAGTGAATGTCGTTCTATCGATCATATCAGCATAATATGGGTAACAATATGAGTTGGATTGATAATAATAAGAGTAATGAGTATAGTAATCGTAGTTCTATCGATCATATAAGCATAATATGGCTAATAATATGAGTAAGATTCATAATAATAAGAGTAATAAGTATAGTAATTGTCGTTCTATCGATCATTTAAGCATAATATGGCGAATAATATGAGTTGGGTTGATAAAAATAAGAATAATAAGTATAGTAATTGTCGTTCTATCGATCATATAAGCATAATATGGCTAACAATATGAGTTAGGTTGATAATAACAAGAGTAATAAGTATAGTAAATGTCGTGCTGTCGATCATATCTGCATAATATGGTTAATAATATGAGTTAGATTGATAATAGTGAGTGTAATAAGTATAGTAATTGTCGTTCTGTCGATCATATTAGCATAATATGGTTAATAAAATGAGTTAGATTGATAATAATAAGAGTAATAAGTATAGTATTTGGCGTTCTATCGATCATATAAGCACAATATGGCTAATAATATAAGTTAGATTGATAATAATAAGAGTCATAAGTATAGTAATTGTCGTTCTATCGATCATATCTGCATAATATGGTTAATAATATGAGTTAGATTGATAATAGTGAGTGTAATAAGTATAGTGAATGTCGTTCTATTGATCATATCAGCATAATATGGTTAATAATATGAGTTGGATTGATAATAATAAGAGTAATGAGTATAGTAATAGTAGTTCTATCGATCATATAAGCATAATGTGGCTAATAATATGAGTCAGATTCATAATAGTAAGAGTAATAAGTATAGTAATTGTCGTTCTATCGATCATATAAGCATAATATGGCTAATAATAAGAGTTAGATTGATAATAGTGAGTGTAATAAATATAGTAATTGTCGTTCTATCGCTCATATAAGCACAATATGGTTAATAATATGAGTTAGATTGATAATAATAAGAGTAATAAGTATAGTAATTGTCGTTCTATCGATCATATCTGCATAATATGGTTAATAATATGAGTTAGATTGATAATAGTGAGTGTAATAAGTATAGTGAATGACGTTCTATCGATCATATCAGCATAATATGGGTAATAATATGAGTTGGATTGATAATAATAAGAGTAATGAGTATAGTAATTGTAGTACTATCGATCATATAAGCATAATGTGGCTAATAATATGAGTCAAATTCATAATAATAAGAGTAATAAGTATAGTAATTGTCGTTCTATCGATCATATAAGCATAATATGGCTAATAATATGAGTTAGATTTACAATAATAAGAGTAATAAGTATAGTAATTGTCGTTCTATCGATCATATAAGCACAATATGGCTAATAATATGAGTTAGATTGATAATAATAAGAGTAATAAGTATAGTAATTGTCGTTCTATCGATCATATCGGCATAATATGGTTAATAATATGAGTTTGATTGATAACAATAAGAGTAATGAGTATAGTAATTGTAGTTCTATCGATCATTTAAGCATAATATGGCTAATAATACGAGTTAGATTGATAATAATAAGAGTAATGAGCATAGTGATTGTAGTTCTATCGATCATATCTGCATAATATGGTTAATAATATGAGTTAGATTGATAATAATAAGAGTAATGAGTATAGTAATTGTAGTTCTATCGATCATTTAAGCATAATATGACTAATAATACGAGTTAGATTGATAATACTAAGAGTAGTGAGTATAGTAATTCTCATTCTATCGATCATATAAGCATAATATGGCTAATAATATGAGTTAGATTGATAATAATAAGGGTAATAAGTATAGTAATTGTCGTTCTCTCGATCATATAAGCATAATATGGCTAATAATATGAGTTAGATTGATAATACTAAGAGGAGTGAGTATAGTAATTGTCGTTCTATCGATAATATAAGCATAATATGGCTAATAACATGAGTTAGATTGATAATCATAAGAGTAATGAGTATAGTAATTGTAGAACTATCGATCATATCTGCATAATATGGTTAATAATATGAGTTAGAATGATAATAATAAGAGTAATGAGTATAGTAATTGTAGTTCTATCGATCATTTAAGCATAATATGGCTAATAATACGAGTTAGATTGATAATAATAAGAGTAATGAGCATAGTGATTGTAGGTCTATCGATCATATCTGCATAATATGGTTAATAATATGAGTTAGATTGATAATAATAAGAGTAATAAGTATAGTATTTGTCGTTCTATCGATCATATAAGCATAATATGGCTAATAATATGAGTTAGATTGATAATAATAGGAGTAATAAGTATAGTAATTGTCGTTCTATCGATCATATCTGCATAATATGGTTAATAATATGAGTTAGATTGATAATAATAAGAGTAATAAGTATAGTAATTGTAGTTCTATCGATCATTTAAGCATAATATGGCTAATAATATGAGTTAGATTGATAAAAATAAGAGTAATGAGTATAGTGATTGTAGTTCTATCGATCATATCTGCATAATATGGTTAATAATATGAGCTAGATTGATAATAATAAGCGTAATAAGTATAGTATTTGTCGTTCTATCGATCATATAAGCATAATATGGCTAATAATATGAGTTAGATTAATAATAAAAAAGAGAATAATAAGTATAGTAATTGTCATTCTATCGATCATATATGCATAATATGGTTAATAATATGAGTTAGAATGATAATAATAAGAGTAATGAGTATAGTAATTGTAGTTCTATCGATCATTTAAGCATAATATGGCTAATAATACGAGTTAGATTGATAATAATAAGAGTAATGAGCATAGTAATTCTCGTTCTATCGATCATATAAGCATAATATGGCTAATAATATGAGTTAGATTGATAATAATGAGAGTAATATGTATAGTAACTGTCGTTCTATTGATCATATAAGCATAATATGGCTAATAATATGAGTTAGAGTGATAATACTAAGAGTAGTGAGTATAGTAATTCTCATTCTATCGATCATATAAGCATAATATGGCTAATAATATGAGTTAGATTGATAATAATAAGGGTAATAAGTATAGTAATTGTCGTTCTCTCGATCATATAAGCATAATATGGCTAATAATATGAGTTAGATTGATAATACTAAGAGGAGTGAGTATAGTAATTGTCGTTCTATCGATAATATAAGCATAATATGGCTAATAATATGAGTTAGATTGATAATAATAAGAGTAATGAGTATAGTAATTGTAGTTCTATCGATCATATCTGCATAATATGGTTAATAATATGAGTTAGAATGATAATAATAAGAGTAATGAGTATAGTAATTGTAGTTCTATCGATCATTTAAGCATAATATGGCTAATAATACGAGTTAGATTGATAATAATAAGAGTAATGAGCATAGTGATTGTAGTTCTATCGATCATATCTGCATAATATGGTTAATAATATGAGTTAGATTGATAATAATAAGCGTAATAAGTATAGTATTTGTCGTTCTATCGATCATATAAGCATAATATGGCTAATAATATGAGTTAGATTGATAATAATAAGAGTAATAAGTATAGTAATTGTCGTTCTATCGATCATTTAAGCATAATATGGCTAATAATATTAGTCAGATTGGTAATAATAACAGTAATAAGTATAGTAATAGTCGTTCTATCGACAATTTAAGCATAATATGGCTAATAATATGAGTTAGATTGATAATACTAAGAGTAGTGAGTATAGTAATTCTCGTTCTATCGATCATATAAGCATAATATGGCTAATAATATGAGTTAGATTGATAATAATGAGAGTAATATGTATAGTAACTGTCGTTCTATTGATCATATAAGCATAATATGGCTAATAATATGAGTTAGAGTGATAATACTAAGAGTAGGGAGTATAGTAATTCTCATTCTATCGATCATATAAGCATAATATGGCTAATAATATGAGTTAGATTGATAATAATAAGGGTAATAAGTATAGTAATTGTCGTTCTATCGATCATATCTGCATAATATGGTTAATAATATGAGTTAGATTGATAATAATAAGAGCAATAAGTATAGTAATTGTCGTTATATCGATCATATAACCATAATATGGCTAATAGCATGAGTTAGATTGATAATAATAAGAGTAATGAGTATAGTAATTGTCGTTCTATCGATCATATCGGCATAATATGGTTAATAATATGAGTTAGATTGATAATAGTGAGTGGAATAAATATAGTAATTGTCGTTCTATCGATCATATAAGCATAATATGGTTAATAATATGAGTTAGAATGATAATAATAAGAGTAATAAGTATAGTAATTGTCGTTCTATCGATCATATCTGCATAATATGGTTAATAATATGAGTTAGATTTATAATAGTGAGTGTAATAAGTATAGTGAATGTCGTTCTATCGATCATATCAGCATAATATGGGTAACAATATGAGTTGGATTGATAATAATAAGAGTAATGAGTATAGTAATCGTAGTTCTATCGATCATATAAGCATAATATGGCTAATAATATGAGTAAGATTCATAATAATAAGAGTAATAAGTATAGTAATTGTCGTTCTATCGATCATTTAAGCATAATATGGCGAATAATATGAGTTGGGTTGATAAAAATAAGAATAATAAGTATAGTAATTGTCGTTCTATCGATCATATAAGCATAATATGGCTAACAATATGAGTTAGGTTGATAATAACAAGAGTAATAAGTATAGTAAATGTCGTGCTGTCGATCATATCTGCATAATATGGTTAATAATATGAGTTAGATTGATAATAGTGAGTGTAATAAGTATAGTAATTGTCGTTCTGTCGATCATATTAGCATAATATGGTTAATAAAATGAGTTAGATTGATAATAATAAGAGTAATAAGTATAGTATTTGGCGTTCTATCGATCATATAAGCACAATATGGCTAATAATATAAGTTAGATTGATAATAATAAGAGTCATAAGTATAGTAATTGTCGTTCTATCGATCATATCTGCATAATATGGTTAATAATATGAGTTAGATTGATAATAGTGAGTGTAATAAGTATAGTGAATGTCGTTCTATTGATCATATCAGCATAATATGGTTAATAATATGAGTTGGATTGATAATAATAAGAGTAATGAGTATAGTAATAGTAGTTCTATCGATCATATAAGCATAATGTGGCTAATAATATGAGTCAGATTCATAATAGTAAGAGTAATAAGTATAGTAATTGTCGTTCTATCGATCATATAAGCATAATATGGCTAATAATAAGAGTTAGATTGATAATAGTGAGTGTAATAAATATAGTAATTGTCGTTCTATCGCTCATATAAGCACAATATGGTTAATAATATGAGTTAGATTGATAATAATAAGAGTAATAAGTATAGTAATTGTCGTTCTATCGATCATATCTGCATAATATGGTTAATAATATGAGTTAGATTGATAATAGTGAGTGTAATAAGTATAGTGAATGACGTTCTATCGATCATATCAGCATAATATGGGTAATAATATGAGTTGGATTGATAATAATAAGAGTAATGAGTATAGTAATTGTAGTACTATCGATCATATAAGCATAATGTGGCTAATAATATGAGTCAAATTCATAATAATAAGAGTAATAAGTATAGTAATTGTCGTTCTATCGATCATATAAGCATAATATGGCTAATAATATGAGTTAGATTTACAATAATAAGAGTAATAAGTATAGTAATTGTCGTTCTATCGATCATATAAGCACAATATGGCTAATAATATGAGTTAGATTGATAATAATAAGAGTAATAAGTATAGTAATTGTCGTTCTATCGATCATATCGGCATAATATGGTTAATAATATGAGTTTGATTGATAACAATAAGAGTAATGAGTATAGTAATTGTCGTACTATCGATCATATAAGCATAATATGGCTTATCATGTGAGTTAGATTGATAATAGTGAGTGCAATAAATATAGTAATTGTCGTTCTATCGCTCATATAAGCACAATATGGCTAATAATATGAGTTAGATTGATAATAATAAGAGTAATAAGTATAGTAATTGTCGTTCTATAGATCATATAAGCATAATATGGCTAATAATATGAGTTAGATTGATAATAATAAGGGTAATAAGTATAGTAATTGTCGTTCTCTCGATCATATAAGCATAATATGGCTAATAATATGAGTTAGATTGATAATACTAAGAGGAGTGAGTATAGTAATTGTCGTTCTATCGATAATATAAGCATAATATGGCTAATAATATGAGTTAGATTGATAATAATAAGAGTAATGAGTATAGTAATTGTAGTTCTATCGATCATATCTGCATAATATGGTTAATAATATGAGTTAGAATGATAATAATAAGAGTAATGAGTATAGTAATTGTAGTTCTATCGATCATTTAAGCATAATATGGCTAATAGTACGAGTTAGATTGATAATACTAAGAGTAGTGAGTATAGTAATTCTCATTTTATCGATCATATAAGCATAATATGGCTAATAATATGAGTTAGATTGATAATAATAAGGGTATTAAGTATAGTAATTGTCGTTTCTCGATCATATAAGCATAATATGGCTAATAATATGAGTTAGATTGATAATAATAAGAGTAATGAGTATAGTAATTGTAGTTCTATCGATCATTTAAGCATAATATGGCTAATAATACGAGTTAGATTGATAATAATAAGAGTAATGAGCATAGTGATTGTAGTTCTATCGATCATATCTGCATAATATGGTTAATAATATGAGTTAGATTGATAATAATAAGAGTAATAAGTATAGTATTTGTCGTTCTATCGATCATATAAGCATAATATGGCTAATAATATGAGTTAGATTGATAATAATAAGAGTAATAAGTATAGTAATTGTCGTTCTATCGATCATATCTGCATAATATGGTTAATAATATGAGTTAGATTGATAATAGTGAGTGTAATAAGTATAGTGAATGTCGTTCTATCGATCATATCAGCATAATATGGGTAATAATATGAGTTGGATTGATAATAATAAGAGTAATGAGTATAGTAATTGTAGTTCTATCGATCATATAAGCATAATGTGGCTAATAATATGAGTCAGATTCATAATAATAAGAGTAATAAGTATAGTAATTGTCGTTCTATCGATCATATAAGCATAATATGGCTAATAATATGAGTTAGATTGATAATAGTGAGTGTAATAAATATAGTAATTGTAGTTCTATCGCTCATATAAGCACAATATGGCTAATAATATGAGTTAGATTGATAATAATAAGAGTAATAAGTATAGTAATTGTCGTTCTATAGATCATATAAGCATAATAGGGCTACTAATATGAGTTAGATTGATAATAATAAGTGTAATAAGTATTGTAATTGTCGTTCTATCGATCATATCTGCATAATATGGTTAATAATATGAGTTAGATTGATAATAGTGAGTGGAATAAATATAGTAATTGTCGTTCTATCGATCATATAAGCATAATATGGTTAATAATATGAGTTAGAATGATAATAATAAGAGTAATAAGTATAGTAATTGTCGTTCTATCGATCATATCTGCATAATATGGTTAATAATATGAGTTAGATTTATAATAGTGAGTGTAATAAGTATAGTGAATGTCGTTCTATCGATCATATCAGCATAATATGGGTAACAATATGAGTTGGATTGATAATAATAAGAGTAATGAGTATAGTAATCGTAGTTCTATCGATCATATAAGCATAATATGGCTAATAATATGAGTAAGATTCATAATAATAAGAGTAATAAGTATAGTAATTGTCGTTCTATCGATCATTTAAGCATAATATGGCGAATAATATGAGTTGGGTTGGTAAAAATAAGAATAATAAGTATAGTAATTGTCGTTCTATCGATCATATAAGCATAATATGGCTAATAATATGAGTTAGGTTGATAATAACAAGAGTAATAAGTATAGTAAATGTCGTGCTATCGATCATATCTGCATAATATGGTTAATAATATGAGTTAGATTGATAATAGTGAGTGTAATAAGTATAGTAATTGTCGTTCTGTCGATCATATTAGCATAATATGGTTAATAAAATGAGTTAGATTGATAATAATAAGAGTAATAAGTATAGTATTTGGCGTTCTATCGATCATATAAGCACAATATGGCTAATAATATAAGTTAGATTGATAATAATAAGAGTCATAAGTATAGTAATTGTCGTTCTATCGATCATATCTGCATAATATGGTTAATAATATGAGTTAGATTGATAATAGTGAGTGTAATAAGTATTGTGAATGTCGTTCTATCGATCATATCAGCATAATATGGGAAATAATATGAGTTGGATTGATAATAATAAGAGTAATGAGTATAGTAATAGTAGTTCTATCGATCATATAAGCATAATGTGGCTAATAATATGAGTCAGATTCATAATAATAAGAGTAATAAGTATAGTAATTGTCGTTCTATCGATCATATAAGCATAATATGGCTAATAATATGAGTTAGATTTATAATAATAAGAGTAATAAGTATAGTAATTGTCGTTCTATCGATCATATAAGCACAATATGGCTAATAATAAGAGTTAGATTGATAATAATAAGAGTAATAAGTATAGTAATTGTCGTTCTATCGATCATATCTGCATAATATGGTTAATAATATGAGTTAGATTGATAATAGTGAGTGTAATAAATATAGTAATTGTCGTTCTATCGCTCATATAAGCACAATATGGTTAATAATATGAGTTAGATTGATAAAAATAAGAGTAATAAGTATAGTAATTGTCGTTCTATCGATCATATATGCATAATATGGTTAATAATATGAGTTAGATTGATAATAGTGAGTGTAATAAGTATAGTGAATGTCGTTCTATCGATCATATCAGCATAATATGGGTAATAATATGAGTAGGATTGATAATAATAAGAGTAATAAGTATAGTAATTGTCGTTCTATCGATCATTTAAGCATAATATGGCTAATAATATTAGTCAGATTGGTAATAATAACAGTAATAAGTATAGTAATTGTCGTTCTATCGACAATATAAGCATAATATGGCTAATAATATGAGTTAGATTGATAATACTAAGAGTAGTGAGTATAGTAATTCTCGTTCTATCGATCATATAAGCATAATATGGCTAGTAATATGAGTTAGATTGATAATAATGAGAGTAATATGTATAGTAACTGTCGTTCTATTGATCATATAAGCATAATATGGCTAATAATATGAGTTAGAGTGATAATACTAAGAGTAGTGAGTATAGTAATTCTCATTCTATCGATCATATAAGCATAATATGGCTAATAATATGAGTTAGATTGATAATAATAAGGGTAATAAGTATAGTAATTGTCGTTCTCTCGATCATATAAGCATAATATGGCTAATAATATGAGTTAGATTGATAATACTAAGAGGAGTGAGTATAGTAATTGTCGTTCTATCGATAATATAAGCATAATATGGCTAATAATATGAGTTAGATTGATAATAATAAGAGTAATGAGTATAGTAATTGTAGTTCTATCGATCATATCTGCATAATATGGTTAATAATATGAGTTAGAATGATAATAGTAAGAGTAATGAGTATAGTAATTGTAGTTCTATCGATCATTTAAGCATAATATGGCTAATAATACGAGTTAGATTGATAATAATAAGAGTAATGAGCATAGTGATTGTAGTTCTATCGATCATATCTGCATAATATGGTTAATAATATGAGTTAGATTGATAATAATAAGAGTAATAAGTATAGTATTTGTCGTTCTATCGATCATATAAGCATAATATGGCTAATAATATGAGTTAGATTGATAATAATAAGAGTAATAAGTATAGTAATTGTCGTTCTATCGATCATATCTGCATAATATGGTTAATAATATGAGTTAGATTGATAATAGTGAGTGTAATAAGTATAGTGAATGTCGTTCTATCGATCATATCAGCATAATATGGGTAATAATATGAGTTGGATTGATAATAATAAGAGTAATGAGTATAGTAATTGTAGTACTATCGATCATATAAGCATAATGTGGCTAATAATATGAGTCAGATTCATAATAATAAGAGTAATAAGTATAGTAATTGTCGTTCTATCGATCATATAAGCATAATATGGCTAATAATATGAGTTAGATTTACAATAATAAGAGTAATAAGTATAGTAATTGTTGTTCTATCGATCATATAAGCACAATATGGCTAATAATATGAGTTAGATTGATAATAATAAGAGTAATAAGTATAGTAATTGTCGTTCTATCGATCATATCTGCATAATATGGTTAATAATATGAGTTAGATTGACAACAATAAGAGTAATGAGTATAGTAATTGTCGTACTATCGATCATATAAGCATAATATGGCTTATCATGTGAGTTAGATTGATAATAGTGAGTGCAATAAATATAGTAATTGTCGTTCTATCGCTCATATAAGCGCAATATGGTTAATAATATGAGTTAGAATGATAATAATAAGAGTAATAAGTATAGTAATTGTCGTTCTATCGATCATATCTGCATAATATGGTTAATAATATGAGTTAGATTTATAATAGTGAGTGTAATAAGTATAGTGAATGTCGTTCTATCGATCATATCAGCATAATGTGGGTAATAATATGAGTTGGATTGATAATAGTGAGTGTAATAAGTATAGTAATTGTCGTTCTATCGATCATATAAGCATAATATGGCTAATAATATGAGTTAGGTTGATAATAACAAGAGTAATAAGTATAGTAAATGTCGTGCTATCGATCATATCTGCATAATATGGTTAATAATATGAGTTAGATTGATAATAGTGAGTGTAATAAGTATAGTAATTGTCGTTCTGTCGATCATATTAGCATAATATGGTTAATAAAATGAGTTAGATTGATAATAATAAGAGTAATAAGTATAGTATTTGGCGTTCTATCGATCATATAAGCACAATATGGCTAATAATATAAGTTAGATTGATAATAATAAGAGTCATAAGTATAGTAATTGTCGTTCTATCGATCATATCTGCATAATATGGTTAATAATATGAGTTAGATTGATAATAGTGAGTGTAATAAGTATTGTGAATGTCGTTCTATCGATCATATCAGCATAATATGGGAAATAATATGAGTTGGATTGATAATAATAAGAGTAATGAGTATAGTAATAGTAGTTCTATCGATCATATAAGCATAATGTGGCTAATAATATGAGTCAGATTCATAATAATAAGAGTAATAAGTATAGTAATTGTCGTTCTATCGATCATATAAGCATAATATGGCTAATAATATGAGTTAGATTTATAATAATAAGAGTAATAAGTATAGTAATTGTCGTTCTATCGATCATATAAGCACAATATGGCTAATAATAAGAGTTAGATTGATAATAATAAGAGTAATAAGTATAGTAATTGTCGTTCTATCGATCATATCTGCATAATATGGTTAATAATATGAGTTAGATTGATAATAGTGAGTGTAATAAATATAGTAATTGTCGTTCTATCGCTCATATAAGCACAATATGGTTAATAATATGAGTTAGATTGATAAAAATAAGAGTAATAAGTATAGTAATTGTCGTTCTATCGATCATATATGCATAATATGGTTAATAATATGAGTTAGATTGATAATAGTGAGTGTAATAAGTATAGTGAATGTCGTTCTATCGATCATATCAGCATAATATGGGTAATAATATGAGTAGGATTGATAATAATAAGAGTAATAAGTATAGTAATTGTCGTTCTATCGATCATTTAAGCATAATATGGCTAATAATATTAGTCAGATTGGTAATAATAACAGTAATAAGTATAGTAATTGTCGTTCTATCGACAATATAAGCATAATATGGCTAATAATATGAGTTAGATTGATAATACTAAGAGTAGTGAGTATAGTAATTCTCGTTCTATCGATCATATAAGCATAATATGGCTAGTAATATGAGTTAGATTGATAATAATGAGAGTAATATGTATAGTAACTGTCGTTCTATTGATCATATAAGCATAATATGGCTAATAATATGAGTTAGAGTGATAATACTAAGAGTAGTGAGTATAGTAATTCTCATTCTATCGATCATATAAGCATAATATGGCTAATAATATGAGTTAGATTGATAATAATAAGGGTAATAAGTATAGTAATTGTCGTTCTCTCGATCATATAAGCATAATATGGCTAATAATATGAGTTAGATTGATAATACTAAGAGGAGTGAGTATAGTAATTGTCGTTCTATCGATAATATAAGCATAATATGGCTAATAATATGAGTTAGATTGATAATAATAAGAGTAATGAGTATAGTAATTGTAGTTCTATCGATCATATCTGCATAATATGGTTAATAATATGAGTTAGAATGATAATAGTAAGAGTAATGAGTATAGTAATTGTAGTTCTATCGATCATTTAAGCATAATATGGCTAATAATACGAGTTAGATTGATAATAATAAGAGTAATGAGCATAGTGATTGTAGTTCTATCGATCATATCTGCATAATATGGTTAATAATATGAGTTAGATTGATAATAATAAGAGTAATAAGTATAGTATTTGTCGTTCTATCGATCATATAAGCATAATATGGCTAATAATATGAGTTAGATTGATAATAATAAGAGTAATAAGTATAGTAATTGTCGTTCTATCGATCATATCTGCATAATATGGTTAATAATATGAGTTAGATTGATAATAGTGAGTGTAATAAGTATAGTGAATGTCGTTCTATCGATCATATCAGCATAATATGGGTAATAATATGAGTTGGATTGATAATAATAAGAGTAATGAGTATAGTAATTGTAGTACTATCGATCATATAAGCATAATGTGGCTAATAATATGAGTCAGATTCATAATAATAAGAGTAATAAGTATAGTAATTGTCGTTCTATCGATCATATAAGCATAATATGGCTAATAATATGAGTTAGATTTACAATAATAAGAGTAATAAGTATAGTAATTGTTGTTCTATCGATCATATAAGCACAATATGGCTAATAATATGAGTTAGATTGATAATAATAAGAGTAATAAGTATAGTAATTGTCGTTCTATCGATCATATCTGCATAATATGGTTAATAATATGAGTTAGATTGACAACAATAAGAGTAATGAGTATAGTAATTGTCGTACTATCGATCATATAAGCATAATATGGCTTATCATGTGAGTTAGATTGATAATAGTGAGTGCAATAAATATAGTAATTGTCGTTCTATCGCTCATATAAGCGCAATATGGTTAATAATATGAGTTAGAATGATAATAATAAGAGTAATAAGTATAGTAATTGTCGTTCTATCGATCATATCTGCATAATATGGTTAATAATATGAGTTAGATTTATAATAGTGAGTGTAATAAGTATAGTGAATGTCGTTCTATCGATCATATCAGCATAATGTGGGTAATAATATGAGTTGGATTGATAATAGTGAGTGTAATAAGTATAGTAATTGTCGTTCTATCGATCATATAAGCACAATATGGCTAATAATAAGAGTTAGATTGATAATAATAAGAGTAATAAGTATAGTAATTGTCGTTCTATCGATCATAATTGCATAATATGGTTAATAATATGAATTAGATTGATAATAATAAGAGCAATGAGTATAGTAATTGTCGTACTATCGATCATATAAGCATAATATGGCTAATAATATGAGTTAGATTGGTAATAATAAGTGTAATAAGTATAGTAATTGTCGTTCTATCGATCATATCTGCATAATATGGTTAATAATATGAGTTAGATTGACAACAATAAGAGTAATGAGTATAGTAATTGTCGTACTATCGATCATATAAGCATAATATGGCTTATCATGTGAGTTAGATTGATAATAGTGAGTGCAATAAATATAGTAATTGTCGTTCTATCGCTCATATAAGCGCAATATGGCTAATAATATGAGTTAGATTGATAATAATAAGAGTAATAAGTATAGTAATTGTCGTTCTATAGATCATATAAGCATAATAGGGCTAATAATATGAGTTAGATTGATAATAATAAGTGTAATAAGTATAGTAATTGTCGTTCTATCGATCATATCTGCATAATATGGTTAATAATATGAGTTAGATTTATAATAGTGAGTGTAATAAGTATAGTGAATGTCGTTCTATCGATCATATCAGCATAATATGGGTAATAATATGAGTTGGATTGATAATAATAAGAGTAATGAGTATAGTAATTGTAGTTCTATCGATCATATAAGCATAATATGGCTAATAATATGAGTTGGGTTGATAAAAATAAGAATAATAAGTATAGTAATTGTCGTTATATCGATCATATAACCATAATATGGCTAATAGCATGAGTTAGATTGATAATAATAAGAGTAATGAGTATAGTAATTGTCGTTCTATCGATCATATCTGCATAATATGGTTAATAATATGAGTTAGATTGATAATAGTGAGTGTAATAAGTATAGTGAATGTCGTTCTATCGATCATATCAGCATAATATGGGTAATAATATGAGTTGGATTGATAATAATAAGAGTAATGAGTATAGTAATAGTAGTTCTATCGATCATATAAGCATAATGTGGCTAATAATATGAGTCAGATTCATAATAATAAGAGTAATAAGTATAGTAATTGTCGTTCTATCGATCATATAAGCATAATATGGCTAATAATATGAGTTAGATTTATAATAATAAGAGTAATAAGTATAGTAATTGTCGTTCTATCGATCATATAAGCACAATATGGCTAATAATAAGAGTTAGATTGATAATAATAAGAGTAATAAGTATAGTAATTGTCGTTCTATCGATCATATCTGCATAATATGGTTAATAATATGAGTTAGATTGATAATAATAAGAGTAATAAGTATAGTAATTGTCGTTATATCGATCATATAACCATAATATGGCTAATAGCATGAGATAGATTGATAATAATAAGAGTAATGAGTACAGTAATTGTCATTCTATCGATCATATCTGCATAATATGGTTAATAATATGAGTTAGATTGATAATAGTGAGTGTAATAAATATAGTAATTGTCGTTCTATCGCTCATATAAGCACAATATGGTTAATAATATGAGTTAGATTGATAATAATAAGAGTAATAAGTATAGTAATTGTCGTTCTATCGATCATATATGCATAATATGGTTAATAATATGAGTTAGATTGATAATAGTGAGTGTAATGAGTATAGTGAATGTCGTTCTATCGATCATATCAGCATAATATGGCTAATAATATGAGTTAGATTCATAATAATAAGAGTAATAAGTATAGTAATTGTCGTTCTATCGATCATATCTGCATAATATGGTTAATAATATGAGTTAGATTGATAATGGTGAGTGTAATAAGTATAGTGAATGTCGTTCTATCGATCATATCAGCATAATATGGGTAATAATATGAGTTGGATTGATAATAATAAGAGTAATGAGTATAGTAATTGTAGTTCTATCGATCATATCAGCATAATATGGGTAATAATATGAGTTGGATTGATAATAATAAGAGTAATGAGTATAGTAATTGTAGTTCTATCGATCATATAAGCATAATATGGCTAATAATATGAGTTGGGTTGATAAAAATAAGAATAATAAGTATAGTAATTGTCGTTATATCGATCATATAACCATAATATGGCTAATAGCATGAGTTAGATTGATAATAATAAGAGTAATGAGTATAGTAATTGTCGTTCTATCGATCATATCTGCATAATATGGTTAATAATATGAGTTAGATTGATAACAGTGAGTATAATAAATATAGTAATTGTCGTTCTATCGCTCATATAAGCACAATATGGCTAATAATATGAGTTAGATTCATAATAATAAGAGTAATAAGTATAGTAATTGTCGTTCTATCGATCATTTAAGCATAATATGGCGAATAATATGAGTTGGGTTGATAAAAATAAGAATAATAAGTATAGTAATTGTCGTTCTATCTATCATATAAGCATAATATGGCTAATAATATGAGTTAGGTTGATAATAACAAGAGTAATAAGTATAGTAAATGTCGTGCTATCGATCATATCTGCATAATATGGTTAATAATATGAGTTAGATTGATAATAGTGAGTGTAATAAGTATAGTAATTGTCGTTCTGTCGATCATATTAGCATAATATGGTTAATAAAATGAGTTAGATTGATAATAATAAGAGTATTAAGTATAGTATTTGTCGTTCTATCGATCATATAAGCACAATATGGCTAATAATATAAGTCAGATTGATAATAATAAGAGTCATAAGTATAGTAATTGTCGTTCTATCGATCATATCTGCATAATATGGTTAATAATATGAGTTAGATTGATAATAGTGAGTGTAATAAATATAGTAATTGTCGTTCTATCGCTCATATAAGCACAATATGGCTAATAATATGAGTTAGATTGATAATAATAAGAGTAATGAGTATAGTAATTGTCGTTCTATCGATCATATCCGCATAATATGGTTAATAATATGAGTTAGATTGATAATAGTGAGTGTAATAAATATAGTAATTGTCGTTCTATCGCTCATATAAGCACAATATGGTTAATAATATGAGTTCGATTGATAATACTAAGAGGAGTGAGTATAGTAATTGTCGTTCTATCGATCATATTAGCATAATATGGCTAATAATATGAGTTAGATTGATAATAATAGGAGTAATGAGTATAGTAATTGTAGTTCTATCGATCATATCTGCATAATATGGTTAATAATATGAGTTAGAATGATAATAATAAGAGTAATAAGTATAGTAATTGTCGTTCTATCGATCATATCTGCATAATATGGTTAATAATATGAGTTAGATTGATAATAGTGAGTGTAATAAGTATAGTGAATGTCGTTCTATCGATCATATCAGCATAATATGGGTAATAATATGAGTTGGATTGATAATAATAAGAGTAATGAGTATAGTAATAGTAGTTCTATCGATGATATAAGCATAATGTGGCTAATAATATGAGTCAGATTCATAATAATAAGAGTAATAAGTATAGTAATTGTCGTTCTATCGATCATATAAGCATAATATGGCTAATAATATGAGTTAGATTTATAATAATAAGAGTAATAAGTATAGTAATTGTCGTTCTATCGATCATATAAGCACAATATGGCTAATAATAAGAGTTAGATTGATAATAATAAGAGTAATAAGTATAGTAATTGTCGTTCTATCGATCATAATTGCATAATATGGTTAATAATATGAATTAGATTGATAATAATAAGAGCAATGAGTATAGTAATTGTCGTACTATCGATCATATAAGCATAATATGGCTAATAATATGAGTTAGATTGGTAATAATAAGTGTAATAAGTATAGTAATTGCCGTTCTATCGATCATATCTGCATAATATGGTTAATAATATGAGTTAGATTGACAACAATAAGAGTAATGAGTATAGTAATTGTCGTACTATCGATCATATAAGCATAATATGGCTTATCATGTGAGTTAGATTGATAATAGTGAGTGCAATAAATATAGTAATTGTCGTTCTATCGCTCATATAAGCACAATATGGCTAATAATATGAGTTAGATTGATAATAATAAGAGTAATAAGTATAGTAATTGTCGTTCTATAGATCATATAAGCATAATAGGGCTAATAATATGAGTTAGATTGATAATAATAAGTGTAATAAGTATAGTAATTGTCGTTCTATCGATCATATCTGCATAATATGGTTAATAATATGAGTTAGATTTATAATAGTGAGTGTAATAAGTATAGTGAATGTCGTTCTATCGATCATATCAGCATAATATGGGTAATAATATGAGTTGGATTGATAATAATAAGAGTAATGAGTATAGTAATTGTCGTTCTATCGATCATATCTGCATAATATGGTTAATAATATGAGTTAGATTGATAACAGTGAGAGTAATAAATATAGTAATTGTCGTTCTATCGCTCATATAAGCACAATATGGCTAATAATATGAGTTAGATTCATAATAATAAGAGTAATAAGTATACTAATTGTCGTTCTATCGATCATTTAAGCATAATATGGCGAATAATATGAGTTGGGTTGATAAAAATAAGAATAATAAGTATAGTAATTGTCGTTCTATCGATCATATAAGCATAATATGGCTAATAATATGAGTTAGGTTGATAATAACAAGAGTAATAAGTATAGTAAATGTCGTGCTATCGATCATATCTGTAGGATTAGTATTTTCACGAACTAAACCTTTATTACAGAACACGATAAAACAGTAGTGAAAAGTACACGAAAAATTACAAAAATATACACGCACGCACACACAACAACAAAAGTACAAAAAGTCCAAAAGTCCAAAAATCCGTAATTCGTAAAATCGTGAGCCGTAATCGTGAACCGTAAATCGTAACCGTGATAAAGATCGTAATCGTCGCACACTCGCTCGTCACCCGTTGTTCGTCTTAGCTTCTCTTCTCTCGCACCGCGGACACACCCTTATATTTACGCGACGATCGAACATTCTCGATTTTGGCGTTTGAACGATTCGCGAATCTTCGGTTATTCGAAGCCTCGATCGTTTCTTAACGTTCGACGCGTTTCTCATTCTCTCTCTCTCTCACACACTCTTTCTCGCACTCGCACCCATACCCGGAACGACACGCTCGCCGGCAACGGATTTGCTCGACGGCGGTTTATGTTTTTATTCTCGAAACTTCGCGGTACGTTTGCGGCACGACCGTTATCATTGTCCTACATATCTGCATAATATGGTTAATAATATGAGTTAGATTGATAATAGTGAGTGTAATAAGTATAGTAATTGTCGTTCTGTCGATCATATTAGCATAATATGGTTAATAAAATGAGTTAGATTGATAATAATAAGAGTATTAAGTATAGTATTTGTCGTTCTATCGATCATATAAGCACAATATGGCTAATAATATAAGTTAGATTGATAATAATAAGAGTCATAAGTATAGTAATTGTCGTTCTATCGATCATATCTGCATAATATGGTTAATAATATGAGTTAGATTGATAATAGTGAGTGTAATAAATATAGTAATTGTCGTTCTATCGCTCATATAAGCCCAATATGGCTAATAATATGAGTTAGATTGATAATAATAAGAGTAATGAGTATAGTAATTGTCGTTCTATCGATCATATCCGCATAATATGGTTAATAATATGAGTTAGATTGATAATAGTGAGTGTAATAAATATAGTAATTGTCGTTCTATCGCTCATATAAGCACAATATGGTTAATAATATGAGTTCGATTGATAATACTAAGAGGAGTGAGTATAGTAATTGTCGTTCTATCGATCATATTAGCATAATATGGCTAATAATATGAGTTAGATTGATAATAATAGGAGTAATGAGTATAGTAATTGTAGTTCTATCGATCATATCTGCATAATATGGTTAATAATATGAGTTAGAATGATAATAATAAGAGTAATAAGTATAGTAATTGTCGTTCTATCGATCATATCTGCATAATATGGTTAATAATATGAGTTAGATTGATAATAGTGAGTGTAATAAGTATAGTGAATGTCGTTCTATCGATCATATCAGCATAATATGGGTAATAATATGAGTTGGATTGATAATAATAAGAGTAATGAGTATAGTAATAGTAGTTCTATCGATCATATAAGCATAATGTGGCTAATAATATGAGTCAGATTCATAATAATAAGAGTAATAAGTATAGTAATTGTCGTTCTATCGATCATATAAGCATAATATGGCTAATAATATGAGTTAGATTTATAATAATAAGAGTAATAAGTATAGTAATTGTCGTTCTATCGATCATATAAGCACAATATGGCTAATAATAAGAGTTAGATTGATAATAATAAGAGTAATAAGTATAGTAATTGTCGTTCTATCGATCATATCTGCATAATATGGTTAATAATATGAGTTAGATTGATAATAATAAGAGTAATAAGTATAGTAATTGTCGTTATATCGATCATATAACCATAATATGGCTAATAGCATGAGATAGATTGATAATAATAAGAGTAATGAGTATAGTAATTGTCATTCTATCGATCATATCTGCATAATATGGTTAATAATATGAGTTAGATTGATAATAGTGAGTGTAATAAATATAGTAATTGTCGTTCTATCGCTCATATAAGCACAATATGGTTAATAATATGAGTTAGATTGATAATAATAAGAGTAATAAGTATAGTAATTGTCGTTCTATCGATCATATATGCATAATATGGTTAATAATATGAGTTAGATTGATAATAGTGAGTGTAATAAGTATAGTGAATGTCGTTCTATCGATCATATCAGCATAATATGGCTAATAATATGAGTTAGATTCATAATAATAAGAGTAATAAGTATAGTAATTGTCGTTCTATCGATCATATAAGCATAATATGGCTAATAATATGAGTTAGAGTGATAATACTAAGAGTAGTGAGTATAGTAATTCTCATTCTATCGATCATATAAGCATAATATGGCTAATAATATGAGTTAGATTGATAATAATAAGGGTAATAAGTATAATAATTGTCGTTCTCTCGATCATATAAGCATAATATGGCTAATAATATGAGTTAGATTGATAATACTAAGAGGAGTGAGTATAGTGATTGTCGTTCTATCGATCATATAAGCATAATATGGCTAATAATATGAGTTAGATTGATAATAAGAAGAGTAATGAGTATAGTAATTGTAGTTCTATCGATCATATCTGCATAATATGGTTAATAATATGAGTTAGAATGATAATAATAAGAGTAATAAGTATAGTAATTGTCGTTCTATCGATCATATCTGCATAATATGGTTAATAATATGAGTTAGATTGATAATGGTGAGTGTAATAAGTATAGTGAATGTCGTTCAATCGATCATATCTGCATAATATGGTTAATAATATGAGTTAGATTGATAATAGTGAGTGTAATAAATATAGTAATTGTCGTTCTATCGCTCATATAAGCCCAATATGGCTAATAATATGAGTTAGATTGATAATAATAAGAGTAATGAGTATAGTAATTGTCGTTCTATCGATCATATCCGCATAATATGGTTAATAATATGAGTTAGATTGATAATAGTGAGTGTAATAAATATAGTAATTGTCGTTCTATCGCTCATATAAGCACAATATGGTTAATAATATGAGTTCGATTGATAATACTAAGAGGAGTGAGTATAGAAATTGTCGTTCTATCGATCATATTAGCATAATATGGCTAATAATATGAGTTAGATTGATAATAATAGGAGTAATGAGTATAGTAATTGTAGTTCTATCGATCATATCTGCATAATATGGTTAATAATATGAGTTAGAATGATAATAATAAGAGTAATAAGTATAGTAATTGTCGTTCTATCGATCATATCTGCATAATATGGTTAATAATATGAGTTAGATTGATAATAGTGAGTGTAATAAGTATAGTGAATGTCGTTCTATCGATCATATCAGCATAATATGGGTAATAATATGAGTTGGATTGATAATAATAAGTGTAATGAGTATAGTAATAGTAGTTCTATCGATCATATAAGCATAATGTGGCTAATAATATGAGTCAGATTCATAATAATAAGAGTAATAAGTATAGTAATTGTCGTTCTATCGATCATATAAGCATAATATGGCTAATAATATGAGTTAGATTTATAATAATAAGAGTAATAAGTATAGTAATTGTCGTTCTATCGATCATATAAGCACAATATGGCTAATAATAAGAGTTAGATTGATAATAATAAGAGTAATAAGTATAGTAATTGTCGTTCTATCGATCATATCTGCATAATATGGTTAATAATATGAGTTAGATTGATAATAATAAGAGTAATAAGTATAGTAATTGTCGTTATATCGATCATATAACCATAATATGGCTAATAGCATGAGATAGATTGATAATAATAAGAGTAATGAGTATAGTAATTGTCATTCTATCGATCATATCTGCATAATATGGTTAATAATATGAGTTAGATTGATAATAGTGAGTGTAATAAATATAGTAATTGTCGTTCTATCGCTCATATAAGCACAATATGGTTAATAATATGAGTTAGATTGATAATAATAAGAGTAATAAGTATAGTAATTGTCGTTCTATCGATCATATATGCATAATATGGTTAATAATATGAGTTAGATTGATAATAGTGAGTGTAATAAGTATAGTGAATGTCGTTCTATCGATCATATCAGCATAATATGGCTAATAATATGAGTTAGATTCATAATAATAAGAGTAATAAGTATAGTAATTGTCGTTCTATCGATCATATAAGCATAATATGGCTAATAATATGAGTTAGAGTGATAATACTAAGAGTAGTGAGTATAGTAATTCTCATTCTATCGATCATATAAGCATAATATGGCTAATAATATGAGTTAGATTGATAATAATAAGGGTAATAAGTATAGTAATTGTCGTTCTCTCGATCATATAAGCATAATATGGCTAATAATATGAGTTAGATTGATAATACTAAGAGGAGTGAGTATAGTGATTGTCGTTCTATCGATCATATAAGCATAATATGGCTAATAATATGAGTTAGATTGATAATAAGAAGAGTAATGAGTATAGTAATTGTAGTTCTATCGATCATATCTGCATAATATGGTTAATAATATGAGTTAGAATGATAATAATAAGAGTAATAAGTATAGTAATTGTCGTTCTATCGATCATATCTGCATAATATGGTTAATAATATGAGTTAGATTGATAATGGTGAGTGTAATAAGTATAGTGAATGTCGTTCTATCGATCATATCAGCATAATATGGGTAATAATATGAGTTGGATTGATAATAATAAGAGTAATGAGTATAGTAATTGTAGTTCTATCGATCATATAAGCATAATGTGGCTAATAATATGAGTCAGATTCATAATAATAAGAGTAATAAGTATAGTAATTGTCGTTCTATCGATCATATAAGCATAATATGGCTAATAATATGAGTTAGATTTATAATAATAAGAGTAATAAGTATAGTAATTGTCGTTCTATCGATCATATAAGCACAATATGGCTAATAATATGAGTTAGATTGGTAATAATAAGAGTAATAAGTATAGTAAATGTCGTGCTATCGATCATATCAGCATAATATGGGTAATAATATAAGTTGGATTGATAATAATAAGAGTAATGAGTATAGTAATTGTAGTTCTATCGATCATATAAGCATAATATGGCTAATAATATGAGTTAGATTGGTAATAGTAAGTGTAATAAGTATAGTAATTGTCGTTCTATCGATCATATCTGCATAATATGGTTAATAATATGAGTTAGATTGACAACAATAAGAGCAATGAGTATAGTAATTGTCGTACTATCGATCATATAAGCATAATATGGCTTATCATGTGAGTTAGATTGATAATAGTGAGTGCAATAAATATAGTAATTGTCGTTCTATCGCTCATATAAGCACAATATGGCTAATAATATGAGTTAGATTGATAATAATAAGAGTAATAAGTATAGTAATTGTCGTTCTATAGATCATATAAGCATAATAGGGCTAATAATATGAGTTAGATTGATAATAATAAGTGTAATAAGTATAGTAATTGTCGTTCTATCGATCATATCTGCATAATATGGTTAATAATATGAGTTAGATTTATAATAGTGAGTGTAATAAGTATAGTGAATGTCGTTCTATCGATCATATCAGCATAATATGGGTAATAATATGAGTTGGATTGATAATAATAAGAGTAATGAGTATAGTAATTGTAGTTCTATCGATCATATAAGCATAATATGGCTAATAATATGAGTTAGATTGATAATAATAAGAGTAATAAGTATAGTAATTGTCGTTCTATCGATCATATCTGCATAATATGGTTAATAATATGAGTTAGATTGATAATAATAAGAGTAATAAGTATAGTAATTGTCGTTCTATCGATCATAAAAGCATAATATGGCTAATAATATGAGTTAGATTGATAATAATAAGAGTAATAAGTATAGTTATTGTCGTTCTATCGATCATATCTGCATAATATGGTTAATAATATGAGTTAGATTGATAATAATAAGAGTAATAAGTATAGTAATTGTCGTTCTATCGATCATAAAAGCATAATATGTCTAATAATATGACTTAGATTGATAATAATAAGTGTAATAAGTATAGTAATTGTCGTTCTATCGATCATATCTGCATAATATGGTTAATAATATGAGTTAGATTTATAATAGTGAGTGTAATAAGTATAGTGAATGTCGTTCTATCGATCATATCAGCATAATATGGGTAATAATATGAGTTGGATTGATAATAATGAGAGTAATGAGTATAGTAATTGTAGTTCTATCGATCATATAAGCATAATATGGCTAATAATATGGGTTGGGTTGATAAAAATAAGAATAATAAGTATAGTAATTGTCGTTATATCGATCATATAACCATAATATGGCTAATAGCATGAGTTAGATTGATAATAATAAGAGTAATGAGTAGAGTAATTGTCGTTCTATCGATCATATCTGCATAATATGGTTAATAATATGAGTTAGATTGATAACAGTGAGTGTAATAAATATAGTAATTGTCGTTCTATCGCTCATATAAGCCCAATATGGCTAATAATATGAGTTAGATTGATAATAATAAGAGTAATGAGTATAGTAATTGTCGTTCTATCGATCATATCCGCATAATATGGTTAATAATATGAGTTAGATTGATAATAGTGAGTGTAATAAATATAGTAATTGTCGTTCTATCGCTCATATAAGCACAATATGGTTAATAATATGAGTTCGATTGATAATACTAAGAGGAGTGAGTATAGTAATTGTCGTTCTATCGATCATATTAGCATAATATGGCTAATAATATGAGTTAGATTGATAATAATAGGAGTAATGAGTATAGTAATTGTTGTTCTATCGATCATATCTGCATAATATGGTTAATAATATGAGTTAGAATGATAATAATAAGAGTAATAAGTATAGTAATTGTCGTTCTATCGATCATATCTGCATAATATGGTTAATAATATGAGTTAGATTGATAATAGTGAGTGTAATAAGTATAGTGAATGTCGTTCTATCGATCATATCAGCATAATATGGGTAATAATATGAGTTGGATTGATAATAATAAGAGTAATGAGTATAGTAATAGTAGTTCTATCGATCATATAAGCATAATGTGGCTAATAATATGAGTCAGATTCATAATAATAAGAGTAATATGTATAGTAATTGTCGTTCTATCGATCATATAAGCATAATATGGCTAATAATATGAGTTAGATTTATAATAATAAGAGTAATAAGTATAGTAATTGTCGTTCTATCGATCATATAAGCACAATATGGCTAATAATAAGAGTTAGATTGATAATAATAAGAGTAATAAGTATAGTAATTGTCGTTCTATCGATCATATCTGCATAATATGGTTAATAATATGAGTTAGATTGATAATAATAAGAGTAATAAGTATAGTAATTGTCGTTATATCGATCATATAACCATAATATGGCTAATAGCATGAGATAGATTGATAATAATAAGAGTAATGAGTATAGTAATTGTCATTCTATCGATCATATCTGCATAATATGGTTAATAATATGAGTTAGATTGATAATAGTGAGTGTAATAAATATAGTAATTGTCGTTCTATCGCTCATATAAGCACAATATGGTTAATAATATGAGTTAGATTGATAATAATAAGAGTAATAAGTATAGTAATTGTCGTTCTATCGATCATATATGCATAATATGGTTAATAATATGAGTTAGATTGATAATAGTGAGTGTAATAAGTATAGTGAATGTCGTTCTATCGATCATATCAGCATAATATGGCTAATAATATGAGTTAGATTCATAATAATAAGAGTAATAAGTATAGTAATTGTCGTTCTATCGATCATATAAGCATAATATGGCTAATAATATGAGTTAGAGTGATAATACTAAGAGTAGTGAGTATAGTAATTCTCATTCTATCGATCATATAAGCATAATATGGCTAATAATATGAGTTAGATTGATAATAATAAGGGTAATAAGTATAGTAATTGTCGTTCTCTCGATCATATAAGCATAATATGGCTAATAATATGAGTTAGATTGATAATACTAAGAGGAGTGAGTATAGTGATTGTCGTTCTATCGATCATATAAGCATAATATGGCTAATAATATGAGTTAGATTGATAATAAGAAGAGTAATGAGTATAGTAATTGTAGTTCTATCGATCATATCTGCATAATATGGTTAATAATATGAGTTAGAATGATAATAATAAGAGTAATAAGTATAGTAATTGTCGTTCTATCGATCATATCTGCATAATATGGTTAATAATATGAGTTAGATTGATAATGGTGAGTGTAATAAGTATAGTGAATGTCGTTCTATCGATCATATCAGCATAATATGGGTAATAATATGAGTTGGATTGATAATAATAAGAGTAATGAGTATAGTAATTGTAGTTCTATCGATCATATAAGCATAATGTGGCTAATAATATGAGTCAGATTCATAATAATAAGAGTAATAAGTATAGTAATTGTCGTTCTATCGATCATATAAGCATAACATGGCTAATAATATGAGTTAGATTTATAATAATAAGAGTAATAAGTATAGTAATTGTCGTTCTATCGATCATATAAGCACAATATGGCTAATAATATGAGTTAGATTGGTAATAATAAGAGTAATAAGTATAGTAAATGTCGTGCTATCGATCATATCAGCATAATATGGGTAATAATATAAGTTGGATTGATAATAATAAGAGTAATGAGTATAGTAATTGTAGTTCTATCGATCATATAAGCATAATATGGCTAATAATATGAGTTAGATTGGTAATAGTAAGTGTAATAAGTATAGTAATTGTCGTTCTATCGATCATATCTGCATAATATGGTTAATAATATGAGTTAGATTGACAACAATAAGAGCAATGAGTATAGTAATTGTCGTACTATCGATCATATAAGCATAATATGGCTTATCATGTGAGTTAGATTGATAATAGTGAGTGCAATAAATATAGTAATTGTCGTTCTATCGCTCATATAAGCACAATATGGCTAATAATATGAGTTAGATTGATAATAATAAGAGTAATAAGTATAGTAATTGTCGTTCTATAGATCATATAAGCATAATAGGGCTAATAATATGAGTTAGATTGATAATAATAAGTGTAATAAGTATAGTAATTGTCGTTCTATCGATCATATCTGCATAATATGGTTAATAATATGAGTTAGATTTATAATAGTGAGTGTAATAAGTATAGTGAATGTCATTCTATCGATCATATCAGCATAATATGGGTAATAATATGAGTTGGATTGATAATAATAAGAGTAATGAGTATAGTAATTGTAGTTCTATCGATCATATAAGCATAATATGGCTAATAATATGAGTTAGATTGATAATAATAAGAGTAATAAGTATAGTAATTGTCGTTCTATCGATCATATCTGCATAATATGGTTAATAATATGAGTTAGATTGATAATAATAAGAGTAATAAGTATAGTAATTGTCGTTCTATCGATCATAAAAGCATAATATGGCTAATAATATGACTTAGATTGATAATAATAAGTGTAATAAGTATAGTAATTGTCGTTCTATCGATCATAATTGCATAATATGGTTAATAATATGAATTAGATTGATAATAATAAGAGCAATGAGTATAGTAATTGTCGTACTATCGATCATATAAGCATAATATGGCTAATAATATGAGTTAGATTGGTAATAATAAGTGTAATAAGTATAGTAATTGTCGTTCTATCGATCATATCTGCATAATATGGTTAATAATATGAGTTAGATTGACAACAATAAGAGTAATGAGTATAGTAATTGTCGTACTATCGATCATATAAGCATAATATGGCTTATCATGTGAGTTAGATTGATAATAGTGAGTGCAATAAATATAGTAATTGTCGTTCTATCGCTCATATAAGCACAATATGGCTAATAATATGAGTTAGATTGATAATAATAAGAGTAATAAGTATAGTAATTGTCGTTCTATAGATCATATAAGCATAATAGGGCTAATAATATGAGTTAGATTGATAATAATAAGTGTAATAAGTATAGTAATTGTCGTTCTATCGATCATATCTGCATAATATGGTTAATAATATGAGTTAGATTTATAATAGTGAGTGTAATAAGTATAGTGAATGTCGTTCTATCGATCATATCAGCATAATATGGGTAATAATATGAGTTGGATTGATAATAATAAGAGTAATGAGTATAGTAATTGTAGTTCTATCGATCATATAAGCATAATATGGCTAATAATATGAGTTGGGTTGATAAAAATAAGAATAATAAGTATAGTAATTGTCGTTATATCGATCATATAACCATAATATGGCTAATAGCATGAGTTAGATTGATAATAATAAGAGTAATGAGTAGAGTAATTGTCGTTCTATCGATCATATCTGCATAATATGGTTAATAATATGAGTTAGATTGATAACAGTGAGTGTAATAAATATAGTAATTGTCGTTCTATCGCTCATATAAGCACAATATGGCTAATAATATGAGTTAGATTCATAATAATAAGAGTAATAAGTATAGTAATTGCCGTTCTATCGATCATTTAAGCATAATATGGCGAATAATATGAGTTGGGTTGATAAAAATAAGAATAATAAGTATAGTAATTGTCGTTCTATCGATCATATAAGCATAATATGGCTAATAATATGAGTTAGGTTGATAATAACAAGAGTAATAAGTATAGTAAATGTCGTGCTATCGATCATATCTGCATAATATGGTTAATAATATGAGTTAGATTGATAATAGTGAGTGTAATAAGTATAGTAATTGTCGTTCTGTCGATCGTATTAGCATAATATGGTTAATAAAATGAGTTAGATTGATAATAATAAGAGTATTAAGTATAGTATTTGGCGTTCTATCGATCATATAAGCACAATATGGCTAATAATATAAGTAAGATTGATAATAATAAGAGTATTAAGTATAGTAATTGTCGTTCTATCGATCATATCTGCATAATATGGTTAATAATATGAGTTAGATTGATAATAGTGAGTGTAATAAATATAGTAATTGTCGTTCTATCGCCCATATAAGCACAATATGGCTAATAATATGAGTTAGATTGATAATAATAAGAGTAATGAGTATAGTAATTGTCGTTCTATCGATCATATCCGCATAATATTGGTTAATAAATACGAGTTAGATTGATAAATAGTGAGTGTAATAAGTATAGTGAATGTCGTTCTATCGATCATATCAGCATAATATGGGTAATAATATGAGTTGGATTGATAATAATAAGAGTAATGAGTATAGTAATAAGTAGTTCTATCGATCATATAAGCATAATGTGGCTAATTAATATGAGTCAGATTCATAATAATAAGAGTAATAAGTATAGTAATTGTCGTTCTATCGATCATATAAGCATAATATGGCTAATAATATGAGTTTAGATTTATAATAAATAAGAGTAATAAGTATAGTAATTGTCGTTCTATCGATCATTATAAGCACAATATGGCTAATAATAAGAGTTAGATTGATAATAATAAGAGTAATAAGTATAGCAATTGTCGTTCTATCGATCATATCTGCATAATATGGTTAATAATATGAGTTAGATTGATAATAGTGAGTGTAATAAATATAGTAATTGTCGTTCTATCGCTCATATAAGCACAATATATGGTTAATAATATGAGTTAGATTGATAATAATAAGAGTAATAAGTATAGTAATTGTCGTTCTTATCGATCATATATGCATAATATGGTTAATAATAATGAGTTAGATTGATAATAGTGAGTGTAATAAGTATAGTGAATGTCGTTCTATCGATCATATCAGCATAATATGGCTAATAATATGAGTTAGATTCATAATAATAAGAGTAATGAGTATAGTAATAGTAGTTCTATCGATCATATAAGCATAATGTGGCTAATAATATGAGTCAGATTCATAATATAATAAGAGTAATAAGTATAGTAATTTGTCGTGCTTATCGATCATATAAGCATAATATGGCTAATAATATGAGTTAGATTTATAATAATAAGAGTAATAAGTATAGTAATTGTCGTTCTATCGATCATATAAGCACAATATGGCTAATAATAAGAGTTAGATTGATACAAATAAGAGTAATAAGTATAGCAATTGTCGTTCTATCGATCATATCTGCATAATATGGTTAATAATATGAGTTAGATTGATAATAGTGAGAGTAATAAATATAGTAATTGTCGTTCTATCGCTCATATAAGCACAATATGGTTAATAATATGAGTTAGATTGATAATTAATAAGAGTAATAAGTATAGTAATTGTCGTTCTATCGATCATATATGCATAATATGGTTAATAATATGAGTTAGATTGATAATAGTGAGTGTAGTAAGTATAGTGAAATGTCGTTCTATCGATCATATCAGCATAATATGGCTAATAATATGAGTTAGATTCATAATAATAAGAGTAATAAGTATAGTAATTGTCGTTCTATCGATCATATAAGCACAATATGGCTAATAATGTGAGTTAGATTGATAATAATAAGAGTAATGAGTATAGTAATTGTCGTTCTATCGATCATATTAGCATAATATGGCTAATAATATGAGTTAGATTGATAATAATAGGAGTAATGAGTATAGTAATTGTAGTTCTATCGATCATATTTGCATAATATGGTTAATAATATGAGTTAGAATGATAATAATAAGAGTAATAAGTATAGTAATTGTCGTTCTATCGATCATATCAGCATAATATGGGTAATAATATGAGTTGGATTGATAATAATAAGAGTAATGAGTATAGTAATAGTAGTTCTATCGATCATATAAGCATAATGTGGCTAATAATATGAGTCAGATTCATAATAATAAGAGTAATAAGTATAGTAATTGTCGTTCTATCGATCATATAAGCATAATATGGCTAATAATATGAGTTAGATTTATAATAATAAGAGCAATAAGTATAGTAATTGTCGTTCTAGTCGATCATATAAGCACAATATGGGCTAATAATAAGAGTTAGATTGATAATAATAAGAGTAATAAGTTATAGTAATTGTCGTTCTATCGATCATAATCTGCATAATATGGTTAATAATATGAGTTAGATTGATAATAGTGAGTGTAATAAGTATAGTGAATGTCGTTCTATCGATCATTATCAGCATAATATGGGTAATAATATGAGTTGGATGATTGATAATAATAAGAGTAATGAGTATAGTAATAGTAGTTCTATCGATCATATAAGCATAATGTGGCTAATAATATGAGTCAGATTCATAATAATAAGAGTAATAAGTATAGTAATTGTCGTTCTATCGATCATATAAGCATAATATGGCTAATAATATGAGTTTAGATTTATAATAATAAGAGCAATAAGTATAGTAATTGTCGTTCTATCGTGCATATAAGCACAATATGGCTAATAATAAGAGTTAGATTGATAATAATAAGAGTAATAAGTATAGTAATTGTCGTTCTATCGATCATATCTGCATAATATGGTTAATAATATGAGTTAGATTGATAATAATAAGAGTAATAAGTATAGTAATTGTCGTTATATCGATCATATAACCATTAATATGGCTAATAGCATGACATAGATTGATAATAATTAAGAGTAATGAGTATAGTAATTGTCATTCTATCGATCATATCAGCATAATATGGTTAATTAATATGAGTTAGATTGATAATAGTGAGTGTAAGTAAATATAGTAATTGTCGTTCTATCGCTCATATAAGCACAATATGGTTAATAATATGAGTTAGATTGATAATAATAAGAGTAATAAGTATAGTAATTGTCGTTCTTTCGATCATATATGCATAATATGGTTAATAATATGAGTTAGTTTGATAATAGTGAGTGTAATAAGTATAGTGAATGTCGTTCTATCGATCATATCAGCATAATATGGCTAATAATATGAGTTAGATTCATAATAATAAGAGTAATAAGTATAGTAATTGTCGTTCTATCGATCATATAAGCATAATATGGCTAATAATATGAGTTAGAGTGATAATACTAAGAGTAGTGAGTATAGTAATTCTCATTCTATCGATCATAAAAGCATAATATGGCTAATAATATGAGTTAGATTGATAATAATAAGGGTAATAAGTATAGTAATTGTCGTTCTCTCGATCATATAAGCATAATATGGCTAATAATATGAGTTAGATTGATAATACTAAGAGGAGTGAGTATAGTAATTGTCGTTCTATCGATCATATAAGCATAATATGGCTAATAATATGAGTTAGATTGATAATAATAAGAGTAATGAGTATAGTAATTGTAGTTCTATCGATCATATCTGCATAATATGGTTAATAATATGAGTTAGAATGATAATAATAAGAGTAATAAGTATAGTAATTGTCGTTCTATCGATCATATCTGCATAATATGGTTAATAATATGAGTTAGATTGATAATGGTGAGTGTAATAACTATAGTGAATGTCGTTCTATCGATCATATCAGCATAATATGGGTAATAATATGAGTTGGATTGATAATAATAAGAGTAATGAGTATAGTAATTGTAGTTCTATCGATCATATAAGCATAATGTGGCTAATAATATGAGTCAGATTCATAATAATAAGAGTAATAAGTATAGTAATTGTCGTTCTATCGATCATATAAGCATAATATGGCTAATAATATGAGTTAGATTTATAATAATAAGAGTAATAAGTATAGTAATTGTCGTTCTATCGATCATATAAGCACAATATGGCTAATAATATGAGTTAGATTGGTAATAATAAGAGTAATAAGTATAGTAAATGTCGTGCTATCGATCATATCAGCATAATATGGGTAATAATATGAGTTGGATTGATAATAATAAGAGTAATGAGTATAGTAATTGTAGTTCTATCGATCATATAAGCATAATGTGGCTAATAATATGAGTCAGATTCATAATAATAAGAGTAATAAGTATAGTAATTGTCGTTCTATCGATCATATAAGCATAATATGGCTAATAATATGAGTTAGATTTATAATAATAAGAGTAATAAGTATAGTAATTGTCGTTCTATCGATCATATAAGCACAATATGGCTAATAATATGAGTTAGATTGGTAATAATAAGAGTAATAAGTATAGTAAATGTCGTGCTATCGATCATATCAGCATAATATGGGTAATAATATGAGTTGGATTGATAATAATAAGAGTAATGAGTATAGTAATTGTAGTTCTATCGATCATATAAGCATAATATGGCTAATAATATGAGTTAGATTGATAATAATAAGAGTAATAAGTATAGTAATTGTCGTTTTATCGATCATATCTGCATAATATGGTTAATAATATGAGTTAGATTGATAATAATAAGAGTAATAAGTATAGTAATTGTCGTTCTATCGATCATATAAGCATAATATGGCTAATAATATGACTTATATTGATAATAATAAGTGTAATAAGTATAGTAATTGTCGTTCTATCAATCATAATTGCATAATATGGTTAGATAATATGAATTAGATTGATAATAATAAGAGCAATGAGTATAGTAATTGTCGTACTATCGATCATATAAGCATAATATGGCTAATAATATGAGTTAGATTGGTAATAATAAGTGTAATAAGTATAGTAATTGTCGTTCTATCGATCATATCTGCATAATATGGTTAATAATATGAGTTAGATTGACAACAATAAGAGTAATGAGTATAGTAATTGTCGTACTATCGATCATATAAGCATAATGTGGCTTATCATGTGAGTTAGATTGATAATAGTGAGTGCAATAAATATAGTAATTGTCGTTCTATCGCTCATATAAGCACAATATGGCTAATAATATGAATTAGATTGATAATAATAAGAGTAATAAGTATAGTAATTGTCGTTCTATAGATCATATAAGCATAATAGGGCTAATAATATGAGTTAGATTGATAATAATAAGTGTAATAAGTATAGTAATTGTCGTTCTATCGATCATATCTGCATAATATGGTTAATAATATGAGTTAGATTTAGAATAGTGAGTGTAATAAGTATAGTGAATGTCGTTCTATCGATCATATCAGCATAATATGGGTAATAATATGAGTTGGATTGATAATAATAAGAGTAATGAGTATAGTAATTGTAGTTCTATCGATCATATAAGCATAATATGGCTAATAATATGAGTTGGGTTGATAAAAATAAGAATAATAAGTATAGTAATTGTCGTTATATCGATCATATAACCATAATATGGGTAATAGCATGAGTTAGATTGATAATAATAAGAGTAATGAGTAGAGTAATTGTCGTTCTATCGATCATATCTGCATAATATGGTTAATAATATGAGTTAGATTGATAACAGTGAGTGTAATAAATATAGTAATTGTCGTTCTATCGCTCATATAAGCACAATATGGCTAATAATATGAGTTAGATTCATAATAATAAGAGTAATAAGTATAGTAATTGTCGTTCTATCGATCATTTAAGCATAATATGGCGAATAATATGAGTTGGGTTGATAGAAATAAGAATAATAGGTATAGTAATTGTCGTTCTATCGATCATATAAGCATAATATGGCTAATAATATGAGTTAGGTTGATAATAACAAGAGTAATAAGTATAGTAAATGTCGTGCTATCGATCATATCTGCATAATATGGTTAATAATATGAGTTAGATTGATAATAGTGAGTGTAATAAGTATAGTAATTGTCGTTCTGTCGATCATATTAGCATAATATGGTTAATAAAATGAGTTAGATTGATAATAATAAGAGTATTAAGTATAGTATTTGTCGTTCTATCGATCATATAAGCACAATATGGCTAATAATATAAGTTAGATTGATAATAATAAGAGTATTAAGTATAGTAATTGTCGTTCTATCGATCATATCTGCATAATATGGTTAATAATATGAGTTAGATTGATAATAGTGAGTGTAATAAATATAGTAATTGTCGTTCTATCGCTCATATAAGCACAATATGGCTAATAATATGAGTTAGATTGATAATAATAAGAGTAATGAGTATAGTAATTGTCGTTCTATCGATCATATCCGCATAATATGGTTAATAATATGAGTTAGATTGATAATAGTGAGTGTAATAAATATAGTAATTGTCGTTCTATCGCTCATATAAGCACAATATGGTTAATAATATGAGTTAGATTGATAATACTAAGAGGAGTGAGTATAGTAATTGTCGTTCTATCGATCATATTAGCATAATATGGCTAATAATATGAGTTAGATTGATAATAATAGGAGTAATGAGTATAGTAATTGTAGTTCTATCGATCATATCTGCATAATATGGTTAATAATATGAGTTAGAATGATAATAATAAGAGTAATAAGTATAGTAATTGTCGTTCTATCGATCATATCTGCATAATATGGTTAATAATATGAGTTAGATTGATAATAGTGAGTGTAATAAGTATAGTGAATGTCGTTCTATCGATCATATCAGCATAATATGGGTAATAATATGAGTTGGATTGATAATAATAAGAGTAATGAGTATAGTAATAGTAGTTCTATCGATCATATAAGCATAATGTGGCTAATAATATGAGTCAGATTCATAATAATAAGAGTAATAAGTATAGTAATTGTCGTTCTATCGATCATATAAGCATAATATGGCTAATAATATGAGTTAGATTCATAATAATAAGAGTAATAAGTATAGTAATTGTCGTTCTATCGATCATATAAGCATAATATGGCTAATAATATGAGTTAGAGTGATAATACTAAGAGTAGTGAGTATAGTAATTCTCATTCTATCGATCATATAAGCATAATATGGCTAATAATATGAGTTAGATTGATAATAATAAGGGTAATAAGTATAGTAATTGTCGTTCTCTCGATCATATAAGCATAATATGGCTAATAATATGAGTTAGATTGATAATACTAAGAGGAGTGAGTATAGTAATTGTCGTTCTATCGATCATGTAAGCATAATATGGCTAATAATATGAGTTAGATTGATAATAATAAGAGTAATGAGTATAGTAATTGTAGTTCTATCGATCATATCTGCATAATATGGTTAATAATATGAGTTAGAATGATAATAATAAGAGTAATAAGTATAGTAATTGTCGTTCTATCGATCATATCTGCATAATATGGTTAATAATATGAGTTAGATTGATAATGGTGAGTGTAATAAGTATAGTGAATGTCGTTCTATCGATCATATCAGCATAATATGGGTAATAATATGAGTTGGATTGATAATAATAAGAGTAATGAGTATAGTAATTGTAGTTCTATCGATCATATAAGCATAATGTGGCTAATAATATGAGTCAGATTCATAATAATAAGAGTAATAAGTATAGTAATTGTCGTTCTATCGATCATATAAGCATAATATGGCTAATAATATGAGTTAGATTTATAATAATAAGAGTAATAAGTATAGTAATTGTCGTTCTATTGATCATATAAGCACAATATGGCTAATAATATGAGTTAGATTGGTAATAATAAGAGTAATAAGTATAGTAAATGTCGTGCTATCGATCATATCTGCATAATATGGTTAATAATATGAGTTAGATTGATAATAGTGAGTGTAATAAGTATAGTAATTGTCGTTCTGTCGATCATATTAGCATAATATGGTTAATAAAATGAGTTAGATTGATAATAATAAGAGTATTAAGTATAGTATTTGTCGTTCTATCGATCATATAAGCACAATATGGCTAATAATATAAGTTAGATTGATAATAATAAGAGTCATAAGTATAGTAATTGTCGTTCTATCGATCATATCTGCATAATATGGTTAATAATATGAGTTAGATTGATAATAGTGAGTGTAATAAATATAGTAATTGTCGTTCTATCGCTCATATAAGCACAATATGGCTAATAATATGAGTTAGATTGATAATAATAAGAGTAATGAGTATAGTAATTGTCGTTCTATCGATCATATCCGCATAATATGGTTAATAATATGAGTTAGATTGATAATAGTGAGTGTAATAAATATAGTAATTGTCGTTCTATCGCTCATATAAGCACAATATGGTTAATAATATGAGTTAGATTGATAATACTAAGAGGAGTGAGTATAGTAATTGTCGTTCTATCGATCATATTAGCATAATATGGCTAATAATATGAGTTAGATTGATAATAATAGGAGTAATGAGTATAGTAATTGTAGTTCTATCGATCATATCTGCATAGTATGGTTAATAATATGAGTTAGAATGATAATAATAAGAGTAATAAGTATAGTAATTGTCGTTCTATCGATCATATCTGCATAATATGGTTAATAATATGAGTTAGATGGATAATAGTGAGTGTAATAAATATAGTAATTGTCGTTCTATCGATCATTTAAGCATAATATGGCTAATAATATGAGTTAGATTCATAATAATAAGAGTAATAAGTATAGTAATTGTCGTTCTATCGATCATATAAGCATAATATGGCTAATAATATGAGTTAGAGTGATAATACTAAGAGTAGTGAGTATAGTAATTCTCATTCTATCGATCATATAAGCATAATATGGCTAATAATATGAGTTAGATTGATAATAATAAGGGTAATAAGTATAGTAATTGTCGTTCTCTCGATCATATAAGCATAATATGGCTAATAATATGAGTTAGATTGATAATACTAAGAGGAGTGAGTATAGTAATTGTCGTTCTATCGATCATGTAAGCATAATATGGCTAATAATATGAGTTAGATTGATAATAATAAGAGTAATGAGTATAGTAATTGTAGTTCTATCGATCATATCTGCATAATATGGTTAATAATATGAGTTAGAATGATAATAATAAGAGTAATAAGTATAGTAATTGTCGTTCTATCGATCATATCTGCATAATATGGTTAATAATATGAGTTAGATTGATAATGGTGAGTGTAATAAGTATAGTGAATGTCGTTCTATCGATCATATCAGCATAATATGGGTAATAATATGAGTTGGATTGATAATAATAAGAGTAATGAGTATAGTAATTGTAGTTCTATCGATCATATAAGCATAATGTGGCTAATAATATGAGTCAGATTCATAATAATAAGAGTAATAAGTATAGTAATTGTCGTTCTATCGATCATATAAGCATAATATGGCTAATAATATGAGTTAGATTTATAATAATAAGAGTAATAAGTATAGTAATTGTCGTTCTATTGATCATATAAGCACAATATGGCTAATAATATGAGTTAGATTGGTAATAATAAGAGTAATAAGTATAGTAAATGTCGTGCTATCGATCATATCTGCATAATATGGTTAATAATATGAGTTAGATTGATAATAGTGAGTGTAATAAGTATAGTAATTGTCGTTCTGTCGATCATATTAGCATAATATGGTTAATAAAATGAGTTAGATTGATAATAATAAGAGTATTAAGTATAGTATTTGTCGTTCTATCGATCATATAAGCACAATATGGCTAATAATATAAGTTAGATTGATAATAATAAGAGTCATAAGTATAGTAATTGTCGTTCTATCGATCATATCTGCATAATATGGTTAATAATATGAGTTAGATTGATAATAGTGAGTGTAATAAATATAGTAATTGTCGTTCTATCGCTCATATAAGCACAATATGGCTAATAATATGAGTTAGATTGATAATAATAAGAGTAATGAGTATAGTAATTGTCGTTCTATCGATCATATCCGCATAATATGGTTAATAATATGAGTTAGATTGATAATAGTGAGTGTAATAAATATAGTAATTGTCGTTCTATCGCTCATATAAGCACAATATGGTTAATAATATGAGTTAGATTGATAATACTAAGAGGAGTGAGTATAGTAATTGTCGTTCTATCGATCATATTAGCATAATATGGCTAATAATATGAGTTAGATTGATAATAATAGGAGTAATGAGTATAGTAATTGTAGTTCTATCGATCATATCTGCATAGTATGGTTAATAATATGAGTTAGAATGATAATAATAAGAGTAATAAGTATAGTAATTGTCGTTCTATCGATCATATCTGCATAATATGGTTAATAATATGAGTTAGATGGATAATAGTGAGTGTAATAAATATAGTAATTGTCGTTCTATCGATCATTTAAGCATAATATGGCTAATAATATGAGTTAGATTGATAAAAATAAGAGGAATGAGTATAGTGATTGTAGTTCTATCGATCATATCTGCATAATATGGTTAATAATATGAGTTAGATTGATAATAATAAGAGTAATAAGTATAGTAATTGTCGTTCTATCTATCATATAAGCACAATATGGCTAATAATATGAGTTAGATTGATAATAATAAGAGTAATAAGGATAGTAATTGTCGTTCTATCGATCATATCTGCATAATATGGTTAATAATATGAGTTAGATTGATAATATTATGAGTAATAAGTATAGTAATTGTCGTTATATCGATCATATAACCATAATATGGCTAATAGCATGAGTTAGATTGATAATAATAAGAGTAATGAGCATAGTAATTGTCGTTCTATCGATCATATCTGCATAATATGGTTAATAATATGAGTTAGATTGATAACAGTGAGTGTAATAAATATAGTAATTGTCGTTCTATCGCTCATATAAGCACAATATGGCTAATAATATGAGTTAGATTGATAATAATAAGAGTAATAAGTATAGTAATTGTCGTTATATCGATCATATAACCATAATATGGTAAATAGCATGAGTTAGATTGATAATAATAAGAGTAATGAGTATAGTAATTGTCGTTCTATCGATCATATCTGCATAATATGGTTAATAATATGAGTTAGATTGATAATAGTGAGTGTAATAAATATAGTAATTGTCGTTCTATCGCTCTTATAAGCACAATATGGTTAATAATATGAGTTAGATTGATAATAATAAGAGTAATAAGTATAGTAGTTGTCGTTCTATCGATCATATATGCATAATATGGTTAATAATATGAGTTAGATTGATAATAGTGAGTGTAATAAGTATAGTGAATGTCGTTCTATCGATCATATCAGCACAATATGGGTAATAATATGAGTAGGATTGATAATAATAAGAATAATGAGTATAGTAATTGTAGTTCTATCGATCATTTAAGCATAATATGGCTAATAATATGAGTTAGATTGATAAAAATAAGAGTAATGAGTATAGTGATTGTAGTTCTATCGATCATATCTGCATAATATGGTTAATAATATGAGTTAGATTGATAATAATAAGAGTAATAAGTATAGTATTTGTCGTTCTATCGATCATATAAGCATAATATGGCTAATAATATGAGTTAGATTGATAATAATAAGAGTAATAAGTATAGTAATTGTCGTTCTATCGATCATTTAAGCATAATATGGCTAATAATATTAGTCAGATTGGTAATAATAACAGTAATAAGTATAGTAATTGTCGTTCTATCGACAATATAAGCATAATATGGCTAATAATATGAGTTAGATTGATAATACTAAGAGTAGTGAGTATAGTAATTCTCGTTCTATCGATCATATAAGCATAATATGGCTAATAATATGAGTTAGATTGATAATAATGAGAGTAATAAGTATAGTAACTGTCGTTCTATCGATCATATAAGCATAATATGGCTAATAATATGAGTTAGAGTGATAATACTAAGAGTAGTGAGTATAGTAATTCTCATTCTATCGATCATATAAGCATAATATGGCTAATAATATGAGTTAGATTGATAATACTAAGAGGAGTGAGTATAGTAATTGTCGTTCTATCGATAATATAAGCATAATATGGCTAATAATATGAGTTAGATTGATAATAATAAGAGTAATGAGTATAGTAATTGTAGTTCTATCGATCATATCTGCATAATATGGTTAATAATATGAGTTAGAATGATAATAGTGAGTGTAATAAGTATAGTGAATGTCGTTCTATCGATCATATCAGCATAATATGGGTAATAATATTAGTTGGATTGATAATAATAAGAGTAATGAGTATAGTAATTGTAGTTCTATCGATCATATAAGCATAATGTGGCTAATAATATGAGTCAGATTCATAATAATAAGAGTAATAAGTATAGTAATTGTCGTTCTATCGATCATATAAGCATAATATGGCTAATAATATGAGTTAGATTTACAATAATAAGAGTAATAAGTATAGTAATTGTCGTTCTATCGATCATATAAGCACAATATGGCTAATAATATGAGTTAGATTGATAATAATAAGAGTAATAAGTATAGTAATTGTCGTTCTATCGATCATATCTGCATAATATGGTTAATAATATGAGTTAGATTGATAACAATAAGAGTAATGAGTATAGTAATTGTCGTACTATCGATCATATAAGCATAATATGGCTTATCATGTGAGTTAGATTGATAATAGTGAGTGCAATAAATATAGTAATTGTCGTTCTATCGCTCATATAAGCATAATATGGTTAATAATATGAGTTAGAATGATAATAATAAGAGTAATAAGTATAGTAATTGTCGTTCTATCGATCATATCTGCATAATATGGTTAATAATATGAGTTAGATTTATAATAGTGAGTGTAATAAGTATAGTGAATGTCGTTCTATCGATCATATCAGCATAATGTGGGTAATAATATGAGTTGGATTGATAATAATAAGAGTAATGAGTATAGTAACTGTAGTTCTATCGATCATATAAGCATAATATGGCTAATAATATGAGTAAGATTCATAATAATAAGAGTAATAAGTATAGTAATTGTCGTTCTATCGATCATTTAAGCATAATATGGCGAATAATATGAGTTGGGTTGATAAAAATAAGAATAATAAGTATAGTATTGTCGTTCTATCGATCATATAAGCATAATATGGCTAATAATATGAGTTAGGTTGATAATAACAAGAGTAATAAGTATAGTAAATGTCGTGCTATCGATCATATCTGCATAATATGGTTAATAATATGAGTTAGATTGATAATAGTGAGTGTAATAAGTATAGTAATTGTCGTTCTGTCGATCATATTAGCATAATATGGTTAATAAAATGAGTTAGATTGATAATAATAAGAGTAATAAGTATAGTATTTGTCGTTCTATCGATCATATAAGCACAATATGGCTAATAATATAAGTTAGATTGATAATAATAAGAGTCATAAGTATAGTAATTGTCGTTCTATCGATCATATCTGCATAATATGGTTAATAATATGAGTTAGATTGATAATAATAAGAGTAATAAGTATAGTAATTGTCGTTATATCGATCATATAACCATAATATGGCTAATAGCATGTGTTAGATTGATAATAATAAGAGTAATGAGTATAGTAATTGTCGTTCTATCGATCATATCGGCATAATATGGTTAATAATATGAGTTAGATTGATAATAGTGAGTGTAATAAATATAGTAATTGTCGTTCTATCGCTCATACAAGCACAATATGGCTAATAATATGAGTTAGATTGATAATAATAAGAGTAATAAGTATAGTAATTGTCGTTCTATCGATCATATAAGCATAATATGGCTAATAATATGAGTCAGATTGATAATAATAACAGTAATAAGTATAGTAATTGTCGTTCTATCGATAATATAAGCATAATATGCCTAATAATATGAGTTAGATTGATAAAACTAAGAGTAGTGAGTATAGTAATTCTCGTTCTATCGATCATATAAGCATAATATGGCTAATAATATGAGTTAGATTGATAATAATAAGAGTAATAAGTATAGTAATTGTCGTTCTATCGATCATATAAGCATAATATGGCTAATAATATGAGTTAGATTGATAATACTAAGAGTAGTGAGTACAGTAATTCTCGTTCTATCGACCATATAAGCATAATATGGCTAATAATATGAGTTAGATTGATAATAATAAGTGTAATAAGTATAGTAATTGTCGTTCTATCGATCATATAAGCATAATATGGCTAATAATATGAGTTAGATTGATAATAGTGAGTGTAATAAGTATAGTAATTGTCGTTATATCCATCATATAACCATAATATGGCTAATAGCATGAGTTAGATTGATAATAATAAGAGTAATGAGTATAGTAATTGTCGTGCTATCGATCATATCTGCATAATATGGTTAATAATATGAGTTAGATTGATAATAGTGAGTGTAATAAGTATAGTAATTGTCGTTCTGTCGATCATATTAGCATAATATGGTTAATAAAATGAGTCAGATTGATAATAATAAGAGTATTAAGTATAGTATTTGTCGTTCTATCGATCATATAAGCACAATATGGCTAATAATATAAGTTAGATTGATAATAATAAGAGTCATAAGTATAGTAATTGTCGTTCTATCGATCATATCTGCATAATATGGTTAATAATATGAGTTAGATTGATAATAGTGAGTGTAATAAATATAGTAATTGTCGTTCTATCGCTCATATAAGCACAATATGGCTAATAATATGAGTTAGATTGATAATAATAAGAGTAATGAGTATAGTAATTGTCGTTCTATCGATCATATCCGCATAATATGGTTAATAATATGAGTTAGATTGATAATAGTGAGTGTAATAAATATAGTAATTGTCGTTCTATCGCTCATATAAGCACAATATGGTTAATAATATGAGTTCGATTGATAATACTAAGAGGAGTGAGTATAGTAATTGTCGTTCTATCGATCATATTAGCATAATATGGCTAATAATATGAGTTAGATTGATAATAATAGGAGTAATGAGTATAGTAATTGTAGTTCTATCGATCATATCTGCATAATATGGTTAATAATATGAGTTAGAATGATAATAATAAGAGTAATAAGTATAGTAATTGTCGTTCTATCGATCATATCTGCATAATATGGTTAATAATATGAGTTAGATTGATAATAGTGAGTGTAATAAGTATAGTGAATGTCGTTCTATCGATCATATCAGCATAATATGGGTAATAATATGAGTTGGATTGATAATAATAAGAGTAATGAGTATAGTAATAGTAGTTCTATCGATCATATAAGCATAATGTGGCTAATAATATGAGTCAGATTCATAATAATAGGAGTAATAAGTATAGTAATTGTCGTTCTATCGATCATATAAGCATAATATGGCTAATAATATGAGTTAGATTTATAATAATAAGAGTAATAAGTATAGTAATTGTCGTTCTATCGATCATATAAGCACAATATGGCTAATAATAAGAGTTAGATTGATAATAATAAGAGTAATAAGTATAGTAATTGTCGTTCTATCGATCATATCTGCATAATATGGTTAATAATATGAGTTAGATTGATAATAATAAGAGTAATAAGTATAGTAATTGTCGTTATATCGATCATATAACCATAATATGGCTAATAGCATGAGATAGATTGATAATAATAAGAGTAATGAGTATAGTAATTGTCATTCTATCGATCATATCTGCATAATATGGTTAATAATATGAGTTAGATTGATAATAGTGAGTGTAATAAATATAGTAATTGTCGTTCTATCGCTCATATAAGCACAATATGGTTAATAATATGAGTTAGATTGATAATAATAAGAGTAATAAGTATAGTAATTGTCGTTCTATCGATCATATATGCATAATATGGTTATTAATATGAGTTAGATTGATAATAGTGAGTGTAATAAGTATAGTGAATGTCGTTCTATCGATCATATCAGCATAATATGGCTAATAATATGAGTTAGATTCATAATAATAAGAGTAATAAGTATAGTAATTGTCGTTCTATCGATCATATAAGCATAATATGGCTAATAATATGAGTTAGAGTGATAATACTAAGAGTAGTGAGTATAGTAATTCTCATTCTATCGATCATATAAGCATAATATGGCTAATAATATGAGTTAGATTGATAATAATAAGGGTAATAAGTATAGTAATTGTCGTTCTCTCGATCATATAAGCATAATATGGCTAATAATATGAGTTAGATTGATAATAAGAAGAGTAATGAGTATAGTAATTGTAGTTCTATCGATCATATCTGCATAATATGGTTAATAATATGAGTTAGAATGATAATAATAAGAGTAATAAGTATAGTAGTTGTCGTTCTATCGATCATATATGCATAATATGGTTAATAATATGAGTTAGATTGATAATAGTGAGTGTAATAAGTATAGTGAATGTCGTTCTATCGATCATATCAGCACAATATGGGTAATAATATGAGTAGGATTGATAATAATAAGAATAATGAGTATAGTAATTGTAGTTCTATCGATCATTTAAGCATAATATGGCTAATAATATGAGTTAGATTGATAAAAATAAGAGTAATGAGTATAGTGATTGTAGTTCTATCGATCATATCTGCATAATATGGTTAATAATATGAGTTAGATTGATAATAATAAGAGTAATAAGTATAGTATTTGTCGTTCTATCGATCATATAAGCATAATATGGCTAATAATATGAGTTAGATTGATAATAATAAGAGTAATAAGTATAGTAATTGTCGTTCTATCGATCATTTAAGCATAATATGGCTAATAATATTAGTCAGATTGGTAATAATAACAGTAATAAGTATAGTAATTGTCGTTCTATCGACAATATAAGCATAATATGGCTAATAATATGAGTTAGATTGATAATACTAAGAGTAGTGAGTATAGTAATTCTCGTTCTATCGATCATATAAGCATAATATGGCTAATAATATGAGTTAGATTGATAATAATGAGAGTAATAAGTATAGTAACTGTCGTTCTATCGATCATATAAGCATAATATGGCTAATAATATGAGTTAGAGTGATAATACTAAGAGTAGTGAGTATAGTAATTCTCATTCTATCGATCATATAAGCATAATATGGCTAATAATATGAGTTAGATTGATAATACTAAGAGGAGTGAGTATAGTAATTGTCGTTCTATCGATAATATAAGCATAATATGGCTAATAATATGAGTTAGATTGATAATAATAAGAGTAATGAGTATAGTAATTGTAGTTCTATCGATCATATCTGCATAATATGGTTAATAATATGAGTTAGAATGATAATAGTGAGTGTAATAAGTATAGTGAATGTCGTTCTATCGATCATATCAGCATAATATGGGTAATAATATTAGTTGGATTGATAATAATAAGAGTAATGAGTATAGTAATTGTAGTTCTATCGATCATATAAGCATAATGTGGCTAATAATATGAGTCAGATTCATAATAATAAGAGTAATAAGTATAGTAATTGTCGTTCTATCGATCATATAAGCATAATATGGCTAATAATATGAGTTAGATTTACAATAATAAGAGTAATAAGTATAGTAATTGTCGTTCTATCGATCATATAAGCACAATATGGCTAATAATATGAGTTAGATTGATAATAATAAGAGTAATAAGTATAGTAATTGTCGTTCTATCGATCATATCTGCATAATATGGTTAATAATATGAGTTAGATTGATAACAATAAGAGTAATGAGTATAGTAATTGTCGTACTATCGATCATATAAGCATAATATGGCTTATCATGTGAGTTAGATTGATAATAGTGAGTGCAATAAATATAGTAATTGTCGTTCTATCGCTCATATAAGCATAATATGGTTAATAATATGAGTTAGAATGATAATAATAAGAGTAATAAGTATAGTAATTGTCGTTCTATCGATCATATCTGCATAATATGGTTAATAATATGAGTTAGATTTATAATAGTGAGTGTAATAAGTATAGTGAATGTCGTTCTATCGATCATATCAGCATAATGTGGGTAATAATATGAGTTGGATTGATAATAATAAGAGTAATGAGTATAGTAGCTGTAGTTCTATCGATCATATAAGCATAATATGGCTAATAATATGAGTAAGATTCATAATAATAAGAGTAATAAGTATAGTAATTGTCGTTCTATCGATCATTTAAGCATAATATGGCGAATAATATGAGTTGGGTTGATAAAAATAAGAATAATAAGTATAGTATTGTCGTTCTATCGATCATATAAGCATAATATGGCTAATAATATGAGTTAGGTTGATAATAACAAGAGTAATAAGTATAGTAAATGTCGTGCTATCGATCATATCTGCATAATATGGTTAATAATATGAGTTAGATTGATAATAGTGAGTGTAATAAGTATAGTAATTGTCGTTCTGTCGATCATATTAGCATAATATGGTTAATAAAATGAGTTAGATTGATAATAATAAGAGTAATAAGTATAGTATTTGTCGTTCTATCGATCATATAAGCACAATATGGCTAATAATATAAGTTAGATTGATAATAATAAGAGTCATAAGTATAGTAATTGTCGTTCTATCGATCATATCTGCATAATATGGTTAATAATATGAGTTAGATTGATAATAATAAGAGTAATAAGTATAGTAATTGTCGTTATATCGATCATATAACCATAATATGGCTAATAGCATGTGTTAGATTGATAATAATAAGAGTAATGAGTATAGTAATTGTCGTTCTATCGATCATATCGGCATAATATGGTTAATAATATGAGTTAGATTGATAATAGTGAGTGTAATAAATATAGTAATTGTCGTTCTATCGCTCATACAAGCACAATATGGCTAATAATATGAGTTAGATTGATAATAATAAGAGTAATAAGTATAGTAATTGTCGTTCTATCGATCATATAAGCATAATATGGCTAATAATATGAGTCAGATTGATAATAATAACAGTAATAAGTATAGTAATTGTCGTTCTATCGATAATATAAGCATAATATGCCTAATAATATGAGTTAGATTGATAAAACTAAGAGTAGTGAGTATAGTAATTCTCGTTCTATCGATCATATAAGCATAATATGGCTAATAATATGAGTTAGATTGATAATAATAAGAGTAATAAGTATAGTAATTGTCGTTCTATCGATCATATAAGCATAATATGGCTAATAATATGAGTTAGATTGATAATACTAAGAGTAGTGAGTACAGTAATTCTCGTTCTATCGACCATATAAGCATAATATGGCTAATAATATGAGTTAGATTGATAATAATAAGTGTAATAAGTATAGTAATTGTCGTTCTATCGATCATATAAGCATAATATGGCTAATAATATGAGTTAGATTGATAATAGTGAGTGTAATAAGTATAGTAATTGTCGTTATATCCATCATATAACCATAATATGGCTAATAGCATGAGTTAGATTGATAATAATAAGAGTAATGAGTATAGTAATTGTCGTGCTATCGATCATATCTGCATAATATGGTTAATAATATGAGTTAGATTGATAATAGTGAGTGTAATAAATATAGTAATTGTCGTTCTATCGCTCATATAAGCACAATATGGTTAATAATATGAGTTCGATTGATAATACTAAGAGGAGTGAGTATAGTAATTGTCGTTCTATCGATCATATTAGCATAATATGGCTAATAATATGAGTTAGATTGATAATAATAGGAGTAATGAGTATAGTAATTGTAGTTCTATCGATCATATCTGCATAATATGGTTAATAATATGAGTTAGAATGATAATAATAAGAGTAATAAGTATAGTAGTTGTCGTTCTATCGATCATATATGCATAATATGGTTAATAATATGAGTTAGATTGATAATAGTGAGTGTAATAAGTATAGTGAATGTCGTTCTATCGATCATATCAGCACAATATGGGTAATAATATGAGTAGGATTGATAATAATAAGAATAATGAGTATAGTAATTGTAGTTCTATCGATCATTTAAGCATAATATGGCTAATAATATGAGTTAGATTGATAAAAATAAGAGTAATGAGTATAGTGATTGTAGTTCTATCGATCATATCTGCATAATATGGTTAATAATATGAGTTAGATTGATAATAATAAGAGTAATAAGTATAGTATTTGTCGTTCTATCGATCATATAAGCATAATATGGCTAATAATATGAGTTAGATTGATAATAATAAGAGTAATAAGTATAGTAATTGTCGTTCTATCGATCATTTAAGCATAATATGGCTAATAATATTAGTCAGATTGGTAATAATAACAGTAATAAGTATAGTAATTGTCGTTCTATCGACAATATAAGCATAATATGGCTAATAATATGAGTTAGATTGATAATACTAAGAGTAGTGAGTATAGTAATTCTCGTTCTATCGATCATATAAGCATAATATGGCTAATAATATGAGTTAGATTGATAATAATGAGAGTAATAAGTATAGTAACTGTCGTTCTATCGATCATATAAGCATAATATGGCTAATAATATGAGTTAGAGTGATAATACTAAGAGTAGTGAGTATAGTAATTCTCATTCTATCGATCATATAAGCATAATATGGCTAATAATATGAGTTAGATTGATAATACTAAGAGGAGTGAGTATAGTAATTGTCGTTCTATCGATAATATAAGCATAATATGGCTAATAATATGAGTTAGATTGATAATAATAAGAGTAATGAGTATAGTAATTGTAGTTCTATCGATCATATCTGCATAATATGGTTAATAATATGAGTTAGAATGATAATAGTGAGTGTAATAAGTATAGTGAATGTCGTTCTATCGATCATATCAGCATAATATGGGTAATAATATTAGTTGGATTGATAATAATAAGAGTAATGAGTATAGTAATTGTAGTTCTATCGATCATATAAGCATAATGTGGCTAATAATATGAGTCAGATTCATAATAATAAGAGTAATAAGTATAGTAATTGTCGTTCTATCGATCATATAAGCATAATATGGCTAATAATATGAGTTAGATTTACAATAATAAGAGTAATAAGTATAGTAATTGTCGTTCTATCGATCATATAAGCACAATATGGCTAATAATATGAGTTAGATTGATAATAATAAGAGTAATAAGTATAGTAATTGTCGTTCTATCGATCATATCTGCATAATATGGTTAATAATATGAGTTAGATTGATAACAATAAGAGTAATGAGTATAGTAATTGTCGTACTATCGATCATATAAGCATAATATGGCTTATCATGTGAGTTAGATTGATAATAGTGAGTGCAATAAATATAGTAATTGTCGTTCTATCGCTCATATAAGCATAATATGGTTAATAATATGAGTTAGAATGATAATAATAAGAGTAATAAGTATAGTAATTGTCGTTCTATCGATCATATCTGCATAATATGGTTAATAATATGAGTTAGATTTATAATAGTGAGTGTAATAAGTATAGTGAATGTCGTTCTATCGATCATATCAGCATAATGTGGGTAATAATATGAGTTGGATTGATAATAATAAGAGTAATGAGTATAGTAGCTGTAGTTCTATCGATCATATAAGCATAATATGGCTAATAATATGAGTAAGATTCATAATAATAAGAGTAATAAGTATAGTAATTGTCGTTCTATCGATCATTTAAGCATAATATGGCGAATAATATGAGTTGGGTTGATAAAAATAAGAATAATAAGTATAGTATTGTCGTTCTATCGATCATATAAGCATAATATGGCTAATAATATGAGTTAGGTTGATAATAACAAGAGTAATAAGTATAGTAAATGTCGTGCTATCGATCATATCTGCATAATATGGTTAATAATATGAGTTAGATTGATAATAGTGAGTGTAATAAGTATAGTAATTGTCGTTCTGTCGATCATATTAGCATAATATGGTTAATAAAATGAGTTAGATTGATAATAATAAGAGTAATAAGTATAGTATTTGTCGTTCTATCGATCATATAAGCACAATATGGCTAATAATATAAGTTAGATTGATAATAATAAGAGTCATAAGTATAGTAATTGTCGTTCTATCGATCATATCTGCATAATATGGTTAATAATATGAGTTAGATTGATAATAATAAGAGTAATAAGTATAGTAATTGTCGTTATATCGATCATATAACCATAATATGGCTAATAGCATGTGTTAGATTGATAATAATAAGAGTAATGAGTATAGTAATTGTCGTTCTATCGATCATATCGGCATAATATGGTTAATAATATGAGTTAGATTGATAATAGTGAGTGTAATAAATATAGTAATTGTCGTTCTATCGCTCATACAAGCACAATATGGCTAATAATATGAGTTAGATTGATAATAATAAGAGTAATAAGTATAGTAATTGTCGTTCTATCGATCATATAAGCATAATATGGCTAATAATATGAGTCAGATTGATAATAATAACAGTAATAAGTATAGTAATTGTCGTTCTATCGATAATATAAGCATAATATGCCTAATAATATGAGTTAGATTGATAAAACTAAGAGTAGTGAGTATAGTAATTCTCGTTCTATCGATCATATAAGCATAATATGGCTAATAATATGAGTTAGATTGATAATAATAAGAGTAATAAGTATAGTAATTGTCGTTCTATCGATCATATAAGCATAATATGGCTAATAATATGAGTTAGATTGATAATACTAAGAGTAGTGAGTACAGTAATTCTCGTTCTATCGACCATATAAGCATAATATGGCTAATAATATGAGTTAGATTGATAATAATAAGTGTAATAAGTATAGTAATTGTCGTTCTATCGATCATATAAGCATAATATGGCTAATAATATGAGTTAGATTGATAATAGTGAGTGTAATAAGTATAGTAATTGTCGTTATATCCATCATATAACCATAATATGGCTAATAGCATGAGTTAGATTGATAATAATAAGAGTAATGAGTATAGTAATTGTCGTGCTATCGATCATATCTGCATAATATGGTTAATAATATGAGTTAGATTGATAATAGTGAGTGTAATAAATATAGTAATTGTCGTTCTATCGCTCATATAAGCACAATATGGTTAATAATATGAGTTCGATTGATAATACTAAGAGGAGTGAGTATAGTAATTGTCGTTCTATCGATCATATTAGCATAATATGGCTAATAATATGAGTTAGATTGATAATAATAGGAGTAATGAGTATAGTAATTGTAGTTCTATCGATCATATCTGCATAATATGGTTAATAATATGAGTTAGAATGATAATAATAAGAGTAATAAGTATAGTAATTGTCGTTCTATCGATCATATCTGCATAATATGGTTAATAATATGAGTTAGATTGATAATAGTGAGTGTAATAAGTATAGTGAATGTCGTTCTATCGATCATATCAGCATAATATGGGTAATAATATGAGTTGGATTGATAATAATAAGAGTAATGAGTATAGTAATAGTAGTTCTATCGATCATATAAGCATAATGTGGCTAATAATATGAGTCAGATTCATAATAATAAGAGTAATAAGTATAGTAATTGTCGTTCTATCGATCATATAAGCATAATATGGCTAATAATATGAGTTAGATTTATAATAATAAGAGTAATAAGTATAGTAATTGTCGTTCTATCGATCATATAAGCACAATATGGCTAATAATAAGAGTTAGATTGATAATAATAAGAGTAATAAGTATAGTAATTGTCGTTCTATCGATCATATCTGCATAATATGCCTAATAATATGAGTTAGATTGATAAAACTAAGAGTAGTGAGTATAGTAATTCTCGTTCTATCGATCATATAAGCATAATATGGCTAATAATATGAGTTAGATTGATAATAATAAGAGTAATAAGTATAGTAATTGTCGTTCTATCGATCATATAAGCATAATATGGCTAATAATATGAGTTAGATTGATAATACTAAGAGTAGTGAGTACAGTAATTCTCGTTCTATCGACCATATAAGCATAATATGGCTAATAATATGAGTTAGATTGATAATAATAAGTGTAATAAGTATAGTAATTGTCGTTCTATCGATCATATAAGCATAATATGGCTAATAATATGAGTTAGATTGATAATAGTGAGTGTAATAAGTATAGTAATTGTCGTTATATCCATCATATAACCATAATATGGCTAATAGCATGAGTTAGATTGATAATAATAAGAGTAATGAGTATAGTAATTGTCGTGCTATCGATCATATCTGCATAATATGGTTAATAATATGAGTTAGATTGATAATAGTGAGTGTAATAAATATAGTAATTGTCGTTCTATCGCTCATATAAGCACAATATGGTTAATAATATGAGTTCGATTGATAATACTAAGAGGAGTGAGTATAGTAATTGTCGTTCTATCGATCATATTAGCATAATATGGCTAATAATATGAGTTAGATTGATAATAATAGGAGTAATGAGTATAGTAATTGTAGTTCTATCGATCATATCTGCATAATATGGTTAATAATATGAGTTAGAATGATAATAATAAGAGTAATAAGTATAGTAATTGTCGTTCTATCGATCATATCTGCATAATATGGTTAATAATATGAGTTAGATTGATAATAGTGAGTGTAATAAGTATAGTGAATGTCGTTCTATCGATCATATCAGCATAATATGGGTAATAATATGAGTTGGATTGATAATAATAAGAGTAATGAGTATAGTAATAGTAGTTCTATCGATCATATAAGCATAATGTGGCTAATAATATGAGTCAGATTCATAATAATAAGAGTAATAAGTATAGTAATTGTCGTTCTATCGATCATATAAGCATAATATGGCTAATAATATGAGTTAGATTTATAATAATAAGAGTAATAAGTATAGTAATTGTCGTTCTATCGATCATATAAGCACAATATGGCTAATAATAAGAGTTAGATTGATAATAATAAGAGTAATAAGTATAGTAATTGTCGTTCTATCGATCATATCTGCATAATATGGTTAATAATATGAGTTAGATTGATAATAATAAGAGTAATAAGTATAGTAATTGTCGTTATATCGATCATATAACCATAATATGGCTAATAGCATGAGATAGATTGATAATAATAAGAGTAATGAGTATAGTAATTGTCATTCTATCGATCATATCTGCATAATATGGTTAATAATATGAGTTAGATTGATAATAGTGAGTGTAATAAATATAGTAATTGTCGTTCTATCGCTCATATAAGCACAATATGGTTAATAATATGAGTTAGATTGATAATAATAAGAGTAATAAGTATAGTAATTGTCGTTCTATCGATCATATATGCATAATATGGTTATTAATATGAGTTAGATTGATAATAGTGAGTGTAATAAGTATAGTGAATGTCGTTCTATCGATCATATCAGCATAATATGGCTAATAATATGAGTTAGATTCATAATAATAAGAGTAATAAGTATAGTAATTGTCGTTCTATCGATCATATAAGCATAATATGGCTAATAATATGAGTTAGAGTGATAATACTAAGAGTAGTGAGTATAGTAATTCTCATTCTATCGATCATATAAGCATAATATGGCTAATAATATGAGTTAGATTGATAATAATAAGGGTAATAAGTATAGTAATTGTCGTTCTCTCGATCATATAAGCATAATATGGCTAATAATATGAGTTAGATTGATAATAAGAAGAGTAATGAGTATAGTAATTGTAGTTCTATCGATCATATCTGCATAATATGGTTAATAATATGAGTTAGAATGATAATAATAAGAGTAATAAGTGTAGTAATTGTCGTTCTATCGAACATATCTGCATAATATGGCTAATAATATGAGTTAGAGTGATAATACTAAGAGTAGTGAGTATAGTAATTCTCATTCTATCGACCATATAAGCATAATATGGCTAATAATATGAGTTAGATTGATAATAATAAGTGTAATAAGTATAGTAATTGTCGTTCTATCGATCATATAAGCATAATATGGCTAATAATATGAGTTAGATTGATAATAGTGAGTGTAATAAGTATAGTAATTGTCGTTATATCCATCATATAACCATAATATGGCTAATAGCATGAGTTAGATTGATAATAATAAGAGTAATAAGTATAGTAATTGTCGTGCTATCGATCATATCTGCATAATATGGTTAATAATATGAGTTAGATTGATAATAGTGAGTGTAATAAGTATAGTAATTGTCGTTCTGTCGATCATATTAGCATAATATGGTTAATAAAATGAGTTAGATTGATAATAATAAGAGTATTAAGTATAGTATTTGTCGTTCTATCGATCATATAAGCACAATATGGCTAATAATATAAGTTAGATTGATAATAATAAGAGTCATAAGTATAGTAATTGTCGTTCTATCGATCATATCTGCATAATATGGTTAATAATATGAGTTAGATTGATAATAGTGAGTGTAATAAATATAGTAATTGTCGTTCTATCGCTCATATAAGCACAATATGGCTAATAATATGAGTTAGATTGATAATAATAAGAGTAATGAGTATAGTAATTGTCGTTCTATCGATCATATCCGCATAATATGGTTAATAATATGAGTTAGATTGATAATAGTGAGTGTAATAAATATAGTAATTGTCGTTCTATCGCTCATATAAGCACAATATGGTTAATAATATGAGTTCGATTGATAATACTAAGAGGAGTGAGTATAGTAATTGTCGTTCTATCGATCATATTAGCATAATATGGCTAATAATATGAGTTAGATTGATAATAATAGGAGTAATGAGTATAGTAATTGTAGTTCTATCGATCATATCTGCATAATATGGTTAATAATATGAGTTAGAATGATAATAATAAGAGTAATAAGTATAGTAATTGTCGTTCTATCGATCATATCTGCATAATATGGTTAATAATATGAGTTAGATTGATAATAGTGAGTGTAATAAGTATAGTGAATGTCGTTCTATCGATCATATCAGCATAATATGGGTAATAATATGAGTTGGATTGATAATAATAAGAGTAATGAGTATAGTAATAGTAGTTCTATCGATCATATAAGCATAATGTGGCTAATAATATGAGTCAGATTCATAATAATAAGAGTAATAAGTATAGTAATTGTCGTTCTATCGATCATATAAGCATAATATGGCTAATAATATGAGTTAGATTTATAATAATAAGAGTAATAAGTATAGTAATTGTCGTTCTATCGATCATATAAGCACAATATGGCTAATAATAAGAGTTAGATTGATAATAATAAGAGTAATAAGTATAGTAATTGTCGTTCTATCGATCATATCTGCATAATATGGTTAATAATATGAGTTAGATTGATAATAATAAGAGTAATAAGTATAGTAATTGTCGTTATATCGATCATATAACCATAATATGGCTAATAGCATGAGATAGATTGATAATAATAAGAGTAATGAGTATAGTAATTGTCATTCTATCGATCATATCTGCATAATATGGTTAATAATATGAGTTAGATTGATAATAGTGAGTGTAATAAATATAGTAATTGTCGTTCTATCGCTCATATAAGCACAATATGGTTAATAATATGAGTTAGATTGATAATAATAAGAGTAATAAGTATAGTAATTGTCGTTCTATCGATCATATATGCATAATATGGTTATTAATATGAGTTAGATTGATAATAGTGAGTGTAATAAGTATAGTGAATGTCGTTCTATCGATCATATCAGCATAATATGGCTAATAATATGAGTTAGATTCATAATAATAAGAGTAATAAGTATAGTAATTGTCGTTCTATCGATCATATAAGCATAATATGGCTAATAATATGAGTTAGAGTGATAATACTAAGAGTAGTGAGTATAGTAATTCTCATTCTATCGATCATATAAGCATAATATGGCTAATAATATGAGTTAGATTGATAATAATAAGGGTAATAAGTATAGTAATTGTCGTTCTCTCGATCATATAAGCATAATATGGCTAATAATATGAGTTAGATTGATAATAAGAAGAGTAATGAGTATAGTAATTGTAGTTCTATCGATCATATCTGCATAATATGGTTAATAATATGAGTTAGAATGATAATAATAAGAGTAATAAGTGTAGTAATTGTCGTTCTATCGAACATATCTGCATAATATGGTTAATAATATGAGTTAGATTGATAATGGTGAGTGTAATAAGTATAGTGAATGTCGTTCTATCGATCATATCAGCATAATATGGGTAATAATATGAGTTGGATTGATAATAATAAGAGTAATGAGTATAGCAATTGTAGTTCTATCGATCATATAAGCATAATGTGGCTAATAATATGAGTCAGATTCATAATAATAAGAGTAATAAGTATAGTAATTGTCGTTCTATCGATCATATAAGCATAATATGGCTAATAATATGAGTTAGATTTATAATAATAAGAGTAATAAGTATAGTAATTGTCGTTCTATCGATCATATAAGCACAATATGGCTAATAATATGAGTTAGATTGGTAATAATAAGAGTAATAAGTATAGTAAATGTCGTGCTATCGATCATATCAGCATAATATGGGTAATAATATGAGTTGGATTGATAATAATAAGAGTAATGAGTATAGTAATTGTAGTTCTATCGATCATATAAGCATAATATGGCTAATAATATGAGTTAGATTGATAATAATAAGAGTAATAAGTATAGTAATTGTCGTTCTATCGATCATATCTGCATAATATGGTTAATAATATGAGTTAGATTGATAATAATAAGAGTAATATGTATAGTAATTGTCGTTCTATCGATCATATAGGCATAATATGGCTAATAATATGACTTAGATTGATAATAATAAGTGTAATAAGTATAGTAATTGTCGTTCTATCGATCATAATTGCATAATATGGTTAATAATATGAATTAGATTGATAATAATAAGAGCAATGAGTATAGTAATTGTCGTACTATCGATCATATAAGCATAATATGGCTAATAATATGAGTTAGATTGGTAATAATATGTGTAATAAGTATAGTAATTGTCGTTCTATCGATCATATCTGCATAATATGGTTAATAATATGAGTTAGATTGACAACAATAAGAGCAATGAGTATAGTAATTGTCGTACTATCGATCATATAAGCATAATATGGCTTATCATGTGAGTTAGATTGATAATAGTGAGTGCAATAAATATAGTAATTGTCGTTCTATCGCTCATATAAGCACAATATGGCTAATAATATGAGTTAGATTGATAATAATAAGAGTAATAAGTATAGTAATTGTCGTTCTATAGATCATATAAGCATAATAGGGCTAATAATATGAGTTAGATTGATAATAATAAGTGTAATAAGTATAGTAATTGTCGTTCTATCGATCATATCTGCATAATATGGTTAATAATATGAGTTAGATTTATAATAGTGAGTGTAATAAGTATAGTGAATGTCGTTCTATCGATCATATCAGCATAATATGGGTAATAATATGAGTTGGATTGATAATAATAAGAGTAATGAGTATAGTAATTGTAGTTCTATCGATCATATAAGCATAATATGGCTAATAATATGAGTTAGATTGATAATAATAAGAGTAATAAGTATAGTAATTGTCGTTCTATCGATCATATCTGCATAATATGGTTAATAATATGAGTTAGATTTATAATAGTGAGTGTAATAAGTATAGTGAATGTCGTTCTATCGATCATATCAGCATAATAAGGGTAATAATATGAGTTGGATTGATAATAATAAGAGTAATGAGTATAGTAATTGTAGTTCTATCGATCATATAAGCATAATATGGCTAATAATATGAGTTGGGATGATAAAAATAAGAATAATAAGTATAGTAATTGTCGTTATATCGATCATATAACCATAATATGGCTAATAGCATGAGTTAGATTGATAATAATAAGAGTAATGAGTAGAGTAATTGTCGTTCTATCGATCATATCTGCATAATATGGTTAATAATATGAGTTAGATTGATAACAGTGAGTGTAATAAATATAGTAATTGTCGTTCTATCGCTCATATAAGCACAATATGGCTAATAATATGAGTTAGATTCATAATAATAAGAGTAATAAGTATAGTAATTGTCGTTCTATCGATCATTTAAGCATAATATGGCGAATAATATGAGTTGGGTTGATAAAAATAAGAATAATAAGTATAGTAATTGTCGTTCTATCGATCATATAAGCATAATATGGCTAATAATATGAGTTAGGTTGATAATAACAAGAGTAATAAGTATAGTAAATGTCGTGCTATCGATCATATCTGCATAATATGGTTAATAATATGAGTTAGATTGATAATAGTGAGTGTAATAAATATAGTAATTGTCGTTCTGTCGATCATATTAGCATAATATGGTTAATAAAATGAGTTAGATTGATAATAATAAGAGTATTAAGTATAGTAATTGTCGTTCTATCGATCATATCTGCATAATATGGTTAATAATATGAGTTAGATTGATAATAGTGAGTGTAATAAATATAGTAATTGTCGTTCTATCGCTCATATAAGCACAATATGGCTAATAATATGAGTTAGATTGATAATAATAAGAGTAATGAGTATAGTAATTGTCGTTCTATCGATCATATCCGCATAATATGGTTAATAATATGAGTTAGATTGATAATAGTGAGTGTAATAAATATAGTAATTGTCGTTCTATCGCTCATATAAGCACAATATGGTTAATAATATGAGTTAGATTGATAATACTAAGAGGAGTGAGTATAGTAATTGTCGTTCTATCGATCATATTAGCATAATATGGCTAATAATATGAGTTAGATTGATAATAATAGGAGTAATGAGTATAGTAATTGTAGTTCTATCGATCATATCTGCATAATATGGTTAATAATATGAGTTAGAATGATAATAATAAGAGTAATAAGTATAGTAATTGTCGTTCTATCGATCATATCTGCATAATATGGTTAATAATATGAGTTAGATTGATAATAGTGAGTGTAATAAGTATAGTGAATGTCGTTCTATCGATCATATCAGCATAATATGGGTAATAATATGAGTTGGATTGATAATAATAAGAGTAATGAGTATAGTAATAGTAGTTCTATCGATCATATAAGCATAATGTGGCTAATAATATGAGTCAGATTCATAATAATAAGAGTAATAAGTATAGTAATTGTCGTTCTATCGATCATATAAGCATAATATGGCTAATAATATGAGTTAGATTTATAATAATAAGAGTAATAAGTATAGTAATTGTCGTTCTATCGATCATATAAGCACAATATGGCTAATAATAAGAGTTAGATTGATAATAATAAGAGTAATAAGTATAGTAATTGTCGTTCTATCGATCATATCTGCATAATATGCCTAATAATATGAGTTAGATTGATAAAACTAAGAGTAGTGAGTATAGTAATTCTCGTTCTATCGATCATATAAGCATAATATGGCTAATAATATGAGTTAGATTGATAATAATAAGAGTAATAAGTATAGTAATTGTCGTTCTATCGATCATATAAGCATAATATGGCTAATAATATGAGTTAGATTGATAATACTAAGAGTAGTGAGTACAGTAATTCTCGTTCTATCGACCATATAAGCATAATATGGCTAATAATATGAGTTAGATTGATAATAATAAGTGTAATAAGTATAGTAATTGTCGTTCTATCGATCATATAAGCATAATATGGCTAATAATATGAGTTAGATTGATAATAGTGAGTGTAATAAGTATAGTAATTGTCGTTATATCCATCATATAACCATAATATGGCTAATAGCATGAGTTAGATTGATAATAATAAGAGTAATGAGTATAGTAATTGTCGTGCTATCGATCATATCTGCATAATATGGTTAATAATATGAGTTAGATTGATAATAGTGAGTGTAATAAATATAGTAATTGTCGTTCTATCGCTCATATAAGCACAATATGGTTAATAATATGAGTTCGATTGATAATACTAAGAGGAGTGAGTATAGTAATTGTCGTTCTATCGATCATATTAGCATAATATGGCTAATAATATGAGTTAGATTGATAATAATAGGAGTAATGAGTATAGTAATTGTAGTTCTATCGATCATATCTGCATAATATGGTTAATAATATGAGTTAGAATGATAATAATAAGAGTAATAAGTATAGTAATTGTCGTTCTATCGATCATATCTGCATAATATGGTTAATAATATGAGTTAGATTGATAATAGTGAGTGTAATAAGTATAGTGAATGTCGTTCTATCGATCATATCAGCATAATATGGGTAATAATATGAGTTGGATTGATAATAATAAGAGTAATGAGTATAGTAATAGTAGTTCTATCGATCATATAAGCATAATGTGGCTAATAATATGAGTCAGATTCATAATAATAAGAGTAATAAGTATAGTAATTGTCGTTCTATCGATCATATAAGCATAATATGGCTAATAATATGAGTTAGATTTATAATAATAAGAGTAATAAGTATAGTAATTGTCGTTCTATCGATCATATAAGCACAATATGGCTAATAATAAGAGTTAGATTGATAATAATAAGAGTAATAAGTATAGTAATTGTCGTTCTATCGATCATATCTGCATAATATGGTTAATAATATGAGTTAGATTGATAATAATAAGAGTAATAAGTATAGTAATTGTCGTTATATCGATCATATAACCATAATATGGCTAATAGCATGAGATAGATTGATAATAATAAGAGTAATGAGTATAGTAATTGTCATTCTATCGATCATATCTGCATAATATGGTTAATAATATGAGTTAGATTGATAATAGTGAGTGTAATAAATATAGTAATTGTCGTTCTATCGCTCATATAAGCACAATATGGTTAATAATATGAGTTAGATTGATAATAATAAGAGTAATAAGTATAGTAATTGTCGTTCTATCGATCATATATGCATAATATGGTTATTAATATGAGTTAGATTGATAATAGTGAGTGTAATAAGTATAGTGAATGTCGTTCTATCGATCATATCAGCATAATATGGCTAATAATATGAGT
>NW_027474102.1:0-86633 GCF_050947335.1 Megachile rotundata | reverse complement strand
AACTCATATTATTAGCCATACTATGCTTGTATGATCGATAGGACGACAATTACTATACTTATTAGTCTTATTATTATCAATCTAACTCATATCATTAGCCATATTATGCTTATGTGATCGAAAGAACGATAATTACTATACTTATTACTCTTACTATTATCAATCTAACACATACTATTAGCCATATTATGCTTATATGATCGACAGAACGACAATTACTATACTTGTTACTCTTATTATTATCAATCTAACTCATATTATTTGCGATATTATGCTTATGTGATCGATAGAACGACAATTATTATACTTATTACACTTACTATTATCAATCTAACTCATGTTATTAACCATATTATGCTTATATGATCGATAGAACGACAATTTCTATACTTATTACTCTTATTATTATCAATCTAACTCATATTATTAGCCATATTATGCTTATGTGATCGATAGAACGACAATTACTATACTTATTATTCTTATTATTATCAATCTAACTCATATTATTCGCCATATTATGCTAATATGATCGACAGAACGACAATTACTATACTTATTACACTCACTATTATCAATCTAACTCATATTATTAACCATATTATGCAGATATGATCGATAGAACGACATTTACTATACTCATTACTCTTATTATTATCAATCTAGCTCATATTATTAGCCACATTATGCTTATGTGATCGATAGAACGACAATTATTATACTTATTACACTCACTGTTATCAATCTAACTCATATTATTAGCCATATTATGCTTATATGATGGATAGAACGACAATTACTATACGTATTACTCTTATTATTATCAATCTAACTCATATTATTAGCCATATTATGCTTATATGATCGATAGGACGACAATTACTATACTTATTTCTCTTATTATTATCAGTCTGACTCATATTATTAGCCATATTATGCTTATATGATCGATAGAACGACAATTGCTATACTTATTACTCTTATTATTATCAATCTAACTCATATTATTAGCCATATTATGCTTATATGATCGATAGGACGACAATTACTATACTTATTAGTCTTATTATTATCAATCTAACTCATATTATTAGCCATATTATGCTTATGTGATCGAAAGAACGATAATTACTATACTTATTACTCTTACTATTATCAATCTAACTCATATTATTAGCCATATTATGCTTATATGATCGACAGAACGACAATTACTATACTTATTACTCTTATTATTATCAATCTAACTAATATTATTAGCCATATTATGCTTATGTGATCGATAGAACGACAATTACTATACTTATTACAATCACTATTATCAATCTAATTCATATTATTAGCCATATTATGCTTATATGATCGATAGGACGACAATTACTATCCTCACTACTCTTATTGTTATCAATCTAACTCATATTATTAACCATATTATGCAAAAATGATCGATAGAACGACAATTACTATACTCATTACTCTTATTATTATCAATCTAACTCATATTATTAGCCATATTATGCTTATATGATCGATAGGACGACAATTACTATACTCACTACTCTTATTGTTATCAATCTAACTCATATTATTAACCATATTATGCCAAAATGATCGATAGAATGACAATTACTATACTCATTACTCCTATTATTATCAATCTAACTCATATTATTAGCCATATTATGCTTATATGATCGATAGGACGACAATTACTATACTTATTACTCTTATTATTATCAATCTAACTCTTATTATTAGCCATATTATGCTAATATGATCGATAGAACGACATTTACTATACTCATTACTCTTATTATTATCAATCTAACTCATATTATTAGCCATATTATGCTAATATGATCGATAGAACGACATTTACTATACTCATTACTCTTATTATTATCAATCTAACTCTTATTATTAGCCATATTATGCTTATATGATCGATAGGACGGCAATTACTATACTTATAAGTCTTATTACTATCAATCTAACTCATATTATTAGCCATATTGTGCTTATATGATCGACAGAACGACCACTACTATACTTATTACTCTTATTACTATCAATCTAACTCATATTATTAGCCATACTATGTTTATATTATCGACAGAACGACAATTACTATACTTATTACACTCACTATTATCAACCTAACTCATATTATTAACCATATTATTCAAATATGATCGATAGAACGACAATTACTATACTTATTACTCTTATTATTATCAACCAAACTCATGTTATTAGGCATATTATGCTTATATGATCGATAGATCCACAATTACTATACTCACTACTCTTATTATTATCAATCTAACTCATATTATTAGCCATATTATGCTTATATGATCGATAGGACGACAATTACTATACTCACTACCCTTATTGTTATCAATCTAACTCATATTATTAACCATATTATTCAAATATGATCGATAGGACGACAATTACTATACTCACTACTCTTATTGTTATCAATCTAACTCATATTATTAACCATATTATGCAAATATGATAGATAGAACGACAATTACTGTACATATTATTCTTACTATTATCAATCTAACTCATATTATTAGCCATACTATGCTTATATGATCGATAGGACGACAGTTACTATACTCACTACTCTTATTGTTAACAATCTAACTCATATTATTAACCATATTATGCAAAAATGATCGATAGAACGACAATTACTATACTCATTACTCCTATTATTATCAATCTAACTCATATTATTAGCCATATTATGCTTATATGATCGATAGGACGACAATTACTATACTCACTACTCTTATTGTTATCAATCTAACTCATATTATTAACCATATTATGCCAAAATGATCGATAGAATGACAATTACTATACTCATTACTCCTATTATTATCAATCTAACTCATATTATTAGCCATATTATGCTTATATGATCGATAGGACGACAATTACTATACTCACTACTCTTATTTTTATCATTCTAACTCATATTATTAGCCATAATATGCTTATATGATCGATAGAACGACAATTACTATACTTATTACACTCACTATTATCAACCTAACTCTTATTATTAACCATATTATGCACATATGATAGATAGAGCGACAATTACTGTACATATTACTCTTACTATTATCAATCTAACTCATGTTATTAGCCATATTATGCTTATATGATCGATAGGACGACAATTACTATACTCACTACTCTTATTGTTATCAATCTAACTCATATTATTAACCATATTATGCAAATATGATCGATAGAACGACAATTACTATACTCATTACACTCACTATTATCATCCTAACTCATATTATTAACCATATTATGCACATATGATAGATAGAGCGACAATTACTGTACATATTACTCTTACTATTATCAATCTAACTCATGTTATTAGCCATATTATGCTTATATGATCGATAGGACGACAACTACTATACTCACTACTCTTATTGTTATCAATCTAACTCATATTATTAACCATATTATGCAAATATGATCGATAGAACGACAATTACTATACTCATTACTCTTATTATTATCAATCTAACTCATATTATTAGCCATATTATGCTTATATGGTCGATAGGACGACAATTACTATACTCACTACTCTTATTTTTATCATTCTAACTCATATTATTAGCCATAATATGCTTATATGATCGATAGAACGACAATTACTATACTTATTACTCTTATTATTATCAATCTAACTCATATTATTAGCCATATTATGCTAATATGATCGATAGAACGACATTTACTATACTCATTACTCTTATAATTATCAATCTAACTCATATTATTAGCCATATTATGCTTATATGATCGATAGAACGACAATTACTATACTTATTACTCTTAGTATTATCAATCTAACTCATATTATTAGCCATATTATGCTTATATGATCGATAGGACGGCAATTACTATACTTATTAGTCTTATTATTATCAATCTAACTCATATTATTAGCCATATTATGCTTATGTGATCGAAAGAACGATAATTACTATACTTATTACTCTTACTATTATCAATCTAACTCATATTATTAGCCATATTATGCTTATATGATCGACAGAATGACAATTACTATACTTATTTCTCTTATTATTATCAGTCTAACTCATATTATTAGCCATATTATGCTTATGTGATCGATAGAACGACAATTATTATACTTATTACACTCACTATTATCAATCTAACTCATATTATTAGCCATATTTTGCTTATATGATCGATAGAACGACAATTACTATACTTATTACTCTTATTATTATCAATCTAACTCATATTATTAGCCATATTATGCTTATATGATCGACAGAACGACAATTACTATACTTATTAGTCTTATTATTATCAATCTAACTCATATTATTAGCCATATTATGCTTATGTGATCGATAGGACGGCAATTACTATACTTATTAGTCTTATTATTATCAATCTAACTCATATTATTAGCCATATTATGCTTATGTGATCGAAAGAACGATAATTACTATACTTATTACTCTTACTATTATCAATCTAACTCATATTATTAGCCATATTGTGCTTATATGATCGACAGAACGACAATTACTATACTTACTACTCTTAGTATTATCAATCTAACTCATATTATTAGCCATATTATGCTTATACGATCGACAGAACGACAATTACTATACTTATTACTCTCATTATTAACAGTCTAACTCATATCATTAGCCATATTATGCTTATGTGATGGATAGAACGACAATTATTATACTTATTACACTCACTATTATCAATGTAAATCATATTATTAGCCATATTATGCTTATATGATCGATAGAACGACAATTACTATACTTATTACTCTTATTATTATCAATCTAACTCACATTATTAGCCATATTATGCTTATATGATCGATAGGACGACAATTACTATACTTATTACTCTTATTATTATCAATCTAACTCACATTATTAGCCATATTATGCTTATATGATCGATAGGACGACAATTACTATACTTATTACACTCACTATTATCAATCTAACTCATATTATTAACCATATTATGCAGATATGATCGATAGAACGACATTTACTATACTCATTACTCTTATTATTATCAATCTAACTCATATTATTAGCCATATTATGCTTATATGATCGACAGAACGACAATTACTATACTTATTACTCTTATTATTATCAATCTAACTCACATTATTAGCCATATTATGCTTATATGATCGATAGAACGACATTTACTATACTCATTACTCTTATTATTATCAATCTAACTCATATTATTCGCCATATTATGCTTATATGATCGACAGAACGACAATTACTATACTTATTACTCTTATTATTATCAATCTAACTCATATTATTAGCCATATTATGCTTATATGATCGATAGAACGACATTTACTATACTTATTACTCATATTATTATCAATCTAACTCATATTATTAGCCATATTATGCTTATGTGATCGATAGAACGACAATTACTATACTTATTACACTCACTATTATCAATCTAACTCATATTATTATCCATATTATGCTTATATGATCGATAGAACGACAATTACTGTACTCATTACTCTTATCATTATCAATCTCACTCATATTATTAGCCATATTATGCCTATATGATCGATAGAAAGACAATAACTATACTTATTACTCTTATTATTATCAATCTACCTCATATTATTAACCATATTATGCACATATGATCGATAGAGCGACAATTACTGTACATATTACTCTTACTATTATCAATCTAACTCATATTATTAGCCATATTATGCCTATATGATCGATAGAACGACAATTACTATACTTATTACTCTTATTATTATCAATCTACCTCATATTATTAACCATATTATGCACATATGATCGATAGAGCGACAATTACTGTACATATTACTCTTACTATTATCAATCTAACTCATATTATTAGCCATATTATGCTTATATGATCGACAGAACGACAATTACTATTCTTATTACACTCCCTGTTATCAATCTAACTCATATTATTAACCATATTATGCTTATATGATCGGTAGAACGATAATTACTATACTTATTACTCCTATTATTATCAATCTAACTCACATTATTAGCCATATTATGCTTATATGATCGATAGAACGACAATTACTATACTCATTACTCTTATTATTATCAATCTAACTCATATTATTAGCCATATTATGCTTATATGATCGATAGGACGACAATTACTATACTCACTACTCTTATTGTTGTCAATCTAACTCATATTATTAACCATATTATGCAAATATGACCGATAGAACGACAATTACTAAACTTATTACTCTTATTATTATCAACCTAACTCATATTATTAGGCATATTATGCTTATATGATTGATAGATCCACAATTACTATACTCATTACTCTTATTATTATCAATCAAACTCATGTTATTAGCCATATTGTGCTTATGTGATCGATAGAACGACAATTACTATACTTATTACTCTTATTATTATCAATCTATCTCATATTATTAGCCATATTATGCTTATATGATCGATAGGACGACAAATACTATACTTATTACTCTTATTATTATCAATCTAACTCATATTATTAGCCATATTATGCTTATATGATCGATAGGACGACAATTACTATACTTATTACACTCACTATTATCAATCTAACTCATATTATTAACCATATTATGCAGATATGATCGATAGAACGACATTTACTATACTCATTACTCTTATTATTATCAATCTAACTCATATTATTAGCCATATTATGCTTATATGATCGACAGAACGATAATTACTATACTTATTACTCTTACTATTATCAATCTAACTCATATTATTAGCCATATTGTGCTTATATGATCGACAGAACGACAATTACTATACTTACTACTCTTAGTATTATCAATCTAACTCATATTATTAGCCATATTATGCTTATACGATCGACAGAACGACAATTACTATACTTATTACTCTTATTATTATCAGTCTAACTCATATTATTAGCCATATTATGCTTATGTGATCGATAGAACGACAATTATTATACTTATTACACTCACTATTATCAATCTAAATCCTATTATTAGCCATATTATGCTTATATGATCGATAGTACGACAATTACTATACTTATTACTCTTATTATTATCAATCTAACTCATATTATTAGCCATATTATGCTTATATGATCGATAGGACGACAATTACTATACTTATTAGTCTTATTATTATCAATCTAACTCATATTATTAGCCATATTATGCTTATGTGATCGAAAGAACGATAATTACTATACTTATTACTCTTACTATTATCAATCTAACTCATATTATTAGCCATATTATGTTTATATGATCGACAGAACGACAATTACTATACTTATTACTCTTATTATTATCAATCTAACTCATATTATTAGCCATATTATGCTTATGTGATCGATAGAACGACAATTACTATACTTATTACACTCACTATTATCAATCTAACTCATATTATTAGCCATATTATGCTTATATGATCGATAGGACGACAATTACTACACTTATTACTCTTATTATTATCAATCTAACTCATATTATTAGCCATACTATGCTTGTATGATCGATAGGACGACAATTACTATACTTATTAGTCTTATTATTATCAATCTAACTCATATCATTAGCCATATTATGCTTATGTGATCGAAAGAACGATAATTACTATACTTATTACTCTTACTATTATCAATCTAACACATACTATTAGCCATATTATGCTTATATGATCGACAGAACGACAATTACTATACTTGTTACTCTTATTATTATCAATCTAACTCATATTATTTGCGATATTATGCTTATGTGATCGATAGAACGACAATTATTATACTTATTACACTTACTATTATCAATCTAACTCATGTTATTAACCATATTATGCTTATATGATCGATAGAACGACAATTTCTATACTTATTACTCTTATTATTATCAATCTAACTCATATTATTAGCCATATTATGCTTATGTGATCGATAGAACGACAATTACTATACTTATTATTCTTATTATTATCAATCTGACTCATATTATTCGCCATATTATGCTAATATGATCGACAGAACGACAATTACTATACTTATTACACTCACTATTATCAATCTAACTCATATTATTAACCATATTATGCAGATATGATCGATAGAACGACATTTACTATACTCATTACTCTTATTATTATCAATCTAGCTCATATTATTAGCCACATTATGCTTATGTGATCGATAGAACGACAATTATTATACTTATTACACTCACTGTTATCAATCTAACTCATATTATTAGCCATATTATGCTTATATGATGGATAGAACGACAATTACTATACGTATTACTCTTATTATTATCAATCTAACTCATATTATTAGCCATATTATGCTTATATGATCGATAGGACGACAATTACTATACTTATTTCTCTTATTATTATCAGTCTGACTCATATTATTAGCCATATTATGCTTATATGATCGATAGAACGACAATTGCTATACTTATTACTCTTATTATTATCAATCTAACTCATATTATTAGCCATATTATGCTTATATGATCGATAGGACGACAATTACTATACTTATTAGTCTTATTATTATCAATCTAACTCATATTATTAGCCATATTATGCTTATGTGATCGAAAGAACGATAATTACTATACTTATTACTCTTACTATTATCAATCTAACTCATATTATTAGCCATATTATGCTTATATGATCGACAGAACGACAATTACTATACTTATTACTCTTATTATTATCAATCTAACTAATATTATTAGCCATATTATGCTTATGTGATCGATAGAACGACAATTACTATACTTATTACAATCACTATTATCAATCTAATTCATATTATTAGCCATATTATGCTTATATGATCGATAGGACGACAATTACTATCCTCACTACTCTTATTGTTATCAATCTAACTCATATTATTAACCATATTATGCAAAAATGATCGATAGAACGACAATTACTATACTCATTACTCTTATTATTATCAATCTAACTCATATTATTAGCCATATTATGCTTATATGATCGATAGGACGACAATTACTATACTCACTACTCTTATTGTTATCAATCTAACTCATATTATTAACCATATTATGCCAAAATGATCGATAGAATGACAATTACTATACTCATTACTCCTATTATTATCAATCTAACTCATATTATTAGCCATATTATGCTTATATGATCGATAGGACGACAATTACTATACTTATTACTCTTATTATTATCAATCTAACTCTTATTATTAGCCATATTATGCTAATATGATCGATAGAACGACATTTACTATACTCATTACTCTTATTATTATCAATCTAACTCATATTATTAGCCATATTATGCTAATATGATCGATAGAACGACATTTACTATACTCATTACTCTTATTATTATCAATCTAACTCTTATTATTAGCCATATTATGCTTATATGATCGATAGGACGGCAATTACTATACTTATAAGTCTTATTACTATCAATCTAACTCATATTATTAGCCATACTATGTTTATATTATCGACAGAACGACAATTACTATACTTATTACACTCACTATTATCAACCTAACTCATATTATTAACCATATTATTCAAATATGATCGATAGAACGACAATTACTATACTTATTACTCTTATTATTATCAACCAAACTCATGTTATTAGGCATATTATGCTTATATGATCGATAGATCCACAATTACTATACTCACTACTCTTATTATTATCAATCTAACTCATATTATTAGCCATATTATGCTTATATGATCGATAGGACGACAATTACTATACTCACTACCCTTATTGTTATCAATCTAACTCATATTATTAACCATATTATTCAAATATGATCGATAGGACGACAATTACTATACTCACTACTCTTATTGTTATCAATCTAACTCATATTATTAACCATATTATGCAAATATGATCGATAGAACGACAATTACTGTACATATTACTCTTACTATTATCAATCTAACTCATATTATTAGCCATACTATGCTTATATGATCGATAGGACGACAGTTACTATACTCACTACTCTTATTGTTATCAATCTAACTCGTATTATTAACCATATTATGCAAATATGATCGATAGAACGACAATTACTATACTTATTACTCTTATTATTATCAACCTAACTCATGTTATTAGGCATATTATGCTTATATGATCGATAGATCCACAATTACTATACTCACTACTCTTATTATTATCAATCTGACTCATATTATTAGCCATAATATGCTTATATGATCGATAGAACGACAATTACTATACTTATTACTCTTATTGTTATCAATTTAACTCATATTATTAGCCATATTATGCTAATATGATCGATAGAACGACATTTACTATACTCATTACTCTCATTATTATCAATCTAACGCATATTATTAGCCATATTATTCTTATATGATCGATAGAACGACAATTACTATACTTATTTCTCTTATTATTATCAGTCTGACTCATATTATTAGCCATATTATGCTTATATGATCGATAGAACGACAATTACTATACTTATTACTCTTATTATTATCAATCTAACTCATATTATTAGCCATATTATGCTTATATGATCGATAGGACGACAATTACTATACTTATTAGTCTTATTATTATCAATCTAACTCATATTATTAGCCATATTATGCTTATGTGATCGAAAGAACGATAATTACTATACTTATTACTCTTACTATTATCAATCTAACTCATATTATTAGCCATATTATGCTTATATGATCGACAGAACGACAATTACTATACTTATTACTCTTATTATTATCAATCTAACTCATATTATTAGCCATATTATGCTTATGTGATCGATAGAACGACAATTACTATACTTATTACAATCACTATTATCAATCTAATTCATATTATTAGCCATATTATGCTTATATGATCGATAGGACGACAATTACTATCCTCACTACTCTTATTGTTATCAATCTAACTCATATTATTAACCATATTATGCAAAAATGATCGATAGAACGACAATTACTATACTCATTACTCTTATTATTATCAATCTAACTCATATTATTAGCCATATTATGCTTATATGATCGATAGGACGACAATTACTATACTCACTACTCTTATTGTTATCAATCTAACTCATATTATTAACCATATTATGCCAAAATGATCGATAGAATGACAATTACTATACTCATTACTCCTATTATTATCAATCTAACTCATATTATTAGCCATATTATGCTTATATGATCGATAGGACGACAATTACTATACTTATTACTCTTATTATTATCAATCTAACTCTTATTATTAGCCATATTATGCTAATATGATCGATAGAACGACATTTACTATACTCATTACTCTTATTATTATCAATCTAACTCATATTATTAGCCATATTATGCTAATATGATCGATAGAACGACATTTACTATACTCATTACTCTTATTATTATCAATCTAACTCTTATTATTAGCCATATTATGCTTATATGATCGATAGGACGGCAATTACTATACTTATAAGTCTTATTACTATCAATCTAACTCATATTATTAGCCATATTGTGCTTATATGATCGACAGAACGACCACTACTATACTTATTACTCTTATTACTATCAATCTAACTCATATTATTAGCCATACTATGTTTATATTATCGACAGAACGACAATTACTATACTTATTACACTCACTATTATCAACCTAACTCATATTATTAACCATATTATTCAAATATGATCGATAGAACGACAATTACTATACTTATTACTCTTATTATTATCAACCAAACTCATGTTATTAGGCATATTATGCTTATATGATCGATAGATCCACAATTACTATACTCACTACTCTTATTATTATCAATCTAACTCATATTATTAGCCATATTATGCTTATATGATCGATAGGACGACAATTACTATACTCACTACCCTTATTGTTATCAATCTAACTCATATTATTAACCATATTATTCAAATATGATCGATAGGACGACAATTACTATACTCACTACTCTTATTGTTATCAATCTAACTCATATTATTAACCATATTATGCAAATATGATCGATAGAACGACAATTACTGTACATATTACTCTTACTATTATCAATCTAACTCATATTATTAGCCATACTATGCTTATATGATCGATAGGACGACAGTTACTATACTCACTACTCTTATTGTTATCAATCTAACTCGTATTATTAACCATATTATGCAAATATGATCGATAGAACGACAATTACTATACTTATTACTCTTATTATTATCAACCTAACTCATGTTATTAGGCATATTATGCTTATATGATCGATAGATCCACAATTACTATACTCACTACTCTTATTATTATCAATCTGACTCATATTATTAGCCATAATATGCTTATATGATCGATAGAACGACAATTACTATACTTATTACTCTTATTGTTATCAATTTAACTCATATTATTAGCCATATTATGCTAATATGATCGATAGAACGACATTTACTATACTCATTACTCTCATTATTATCAATCTAACGCATATTATTAGCCATATTATTCTTATATGATCGATAGAACGACAATTACTATACTTATTACCCTTATTATTATCAATCTAACTCATATTATTAGCCATATTATGCTTATGTGATCGATAGAACGACAATTACTATACTTATTACAATCACTATTATCAATCTAATTCATATTATTAGCCATATTATGCTTATATGATCGATAGGACGACAATTACTATACTCACTACTCTTATTGTTAACAATCTAACTCATATTATTAACCATATTATGCAAAAATGATCGATAGAACGACAATTACTATACTCATTACTCCTATTATTATCAATCTAACTCATATTATTAGCCATATTATGCTTATATGATCGATAGGACGACAATTACTATACTCACTACTCTTATTGTTATCAATCTAACTCATATTATTAACCATATTATGCCAAAATGATCGATAGAATGACAATTACTATACTCATTACTCCTATTATTATCAATCTAACTCATATTATTAGCCATATTATGCTTATATGATCGATAGGACGACAATTACTATACTCACTACTCTTATTTTTATCATTCTAACTCATATTATTAGCCATAATATGCTTATATGATCGATAGAACGACAATTACTATACTTATTACACTCACTATTATCATCCTAACTCTTATTATTAACCATATTATGCACATATGATAGATAGAGCGACAATTACTGTACATATTACTCTTACTATTATCAATCTAACTCATGTTATTAGCCATATTATGCTTATATGATCGATAGGACGACAATTACTATACTCACTACTCTTATTGTTATCAATCTAACTCATATTATTAGCCATAATATGCTTATATGATCGATAGAACGACAATTACTATACTCATTACACTCACTATTATCATCCTAACTCATATTATTAACCATATTATGCACATATGATAGATAGAGCGACAATTACTGTACATATTACTCTTACTATTATCAATCTAACTCATGTTATTAGCCATATTATGCTTATATGATCGATAGGACGACAACTACTATACTCACTACTCTTATTGTTATCAATCTAACTCATATTATTAACCATATTATGCAAATATGATCGATAGAACGACAATTACTATACTCATTACTCTTATTATTATCAATCTAACTCATATTATTAGCCATATTATGCTTATATGATCGATAGGACGACAATTACTATACTCACTACTCTTATTTTTATCATTCTAACTCATATTATTAGCCATAATATGCTTATATGATCGATAGAACGACAATTACTATACTTATTACTCTTATTATTATCAATCTAACTCATATTATTAGCCATATTATGCTAGTATGATCGATAGAACGACATTTACTATACTCATTACTCTTATAATTATCAATCTAACTCATATTATTAGCCATATTATGCACATATGATAGATAGAGCGACAATTACTGTACATATTACTCTTACTATTATCAATCTAACTCATGTTATTAGCCATATTATGCTTATATGATCGATAGGACGACAACTACTATACTCACTACTCTTATTGTTATCAATCTAACTCATATTATTAACCATATTATGCAAATATGATCGATAGAACGACAATTACTATACTCATTACTCTTATTATTATCAATCTAACTCATATTATTAGCCATATTATGCTTATATGATCGATAGGACGACAATTACTATACTCACTACTCTTATTTTTATCATTCTAACTCATATTATTAGCCATAATATGCTTATATGATCGATAGAACGACAATTACTATACTTATTACTCTTATTATTATCAATCTAACTCATATTATTAGCCATATTATGCTAGTATGATCGATAGAACGACATTTACTATACTCATTACTCTTATAATTATCAATCTAATTCATATTATTAGCCATATTATGCTTATATGATCGATAGGACGACAATTACTATACTCACTACTCTTATTGTTAACAATCTAACTCATATTATTAACCATATTATGCTTATATGATCGATAGGACGACAATTACTATACTCACTACTCTTATTGTTATCAATCTAACTCATATTATTAACCATATTATGCAAATATGATCGATAGAACGACAATTACTATACTCATTACTCTTATTATTATCAATCTAACTCATATTATTAGCCATATTATGCTTATATGATCGATAGGACGACAATTACTATACTCACTACTCTTATTTTTATCATTCTAACTCATATTATTAGCCATAATATGCTTATATGATCGATAGAACGACAATTACTATACTTATTACTCTTATTATTATCAATCTAACTCATATTATTAGCCATATTATGCTAATATGATCGATAGAACGACATTTACTATACTCATTACTCTTATAGTTATCAATCTAACTCATATTATTAGCCATATTATGCTTATATGATCGATAGAACGACAATTACTATACTTATTACTCTTATTATTATCAATCTAACTCATATTATTAGCCATATTATGCTTATATGATCGATAGGACGGCAATTACTATACTTATTAGTCTTATTATTATCAATCTAACTCATATTATTAGCCATATTATGCTTATGTGATCGAAAGAACGATAATTACTATACTTATTACTCTTACTATTATCAATCTAACTCATATTATTAGCCATATTATGCTTATATGATCGACAGAATGACAATTACTATACTTATTTCTCTTATTATTATCAGTCTAACTCATATTATTAGCCATATTATGCTTATGTGATCGATAGAACGACAATTATTATACTTCTTACACTCACTATTATCAATCTAACTCATATTATTAGCCATATTTTGCTTATATGATCGATAGAACGACAATTACTATACTTATTACTCTTATTATTATCAATCTAACTCATATTATTAGCCATATTATGCTTATATGATCGACAGAACGACAATTACTATACTTATTACTCTTATTATTATCAATCTAACTCATATTATTAGCCATATTATGCTTATGTGATCGATAGAACGACAATTACTATACTTATTACACTCACTATTATCAATCTAATTCATATTATTAGCCATATTATGCTTATATGATCGATAGGACGACAATTACTATACTCACTACTCTTATTGTTATCAATCTAACTCATATTATTAACCATATTATGCAAATATGATCGATAGAACGACAATTACTATACTCACTACTCTTATTGTTGTCAATCTAACTCATATTATTAGCCATATTATGCTTATATGATCGATAGGACGACAATTACTATACTCACTACTCTTATTGTTATCAATCTAACGCATATTATTAACCATATTATGCAAATATGACCGATAGAACGACAATTACTAAACTTATTACTCTTATTATTATCAACCTAACTCATATTATTAGGCATATTATGCTTATATGATTCATAGATCCACAATTACTATACTCATTACTCTCATTATTATCAATCTAACTCATATTATTAGCCATACTATGCTTATATGATCGATAGGACGACAATTACTATACTTGTTAGTCTTATTATTATCAATCTAACTCATATTATTAGCCATATTATGCTTATGTGATCGGAAGAACGATAATTACTATACTTATTACTCTTACTGTTATCAATCTAACTCATATTATTAGCCATATTATGCTTATATGATCGACAGAACGACAATTACTATACTTATTACTCTTATTATTATCAATCTAACTCATATTATTAGCCATATTATGCTTATGTGATCGATAGAACGACAATTACTATACTTATTACACTCACTATTATCAATCTAATTCATATTATTAGCCATATTATGCATGTATGATCGATAGGACGACAATTACTATACTCACTACTCTTATTGTTATCAATCTAACTCATACTATTAACCATATTATGCAAAAATGATCGATAGAACGACAATTACTATACTCATTACTCTTATTATTATCAATCTAACTCATATTATTAGCCATATTATGCTTATATGATCGATAGGACGACAATTACTATACTTATTACTCTTATTATTATCAATCTAACTCATATTATTAGCTATATTATGCTTATATGATCGATAGGAAGACAATTACTATACTCACTACTCTTATTGTTATCAATCCAACTCATATTATTAACCATATTATGCAAATATGATCGATAGAACGACAATTACTATACTCACTACTCTTATTGTTGTCAATCTAACTCATATTATTAGCCATATTATGCTTATATGATCGATAGGACGACAATTACTATACTCACTACTCTTATTGTTATCAATCTAACTCATATTATTAACCATATTATGCAAATATGACCGATAGAACGACAATTACTAAACTTATTACACTTCTTATTATCAACCTAACTCATATTATTAGGCATATTATGCTTATATGATTCATAGATCCACAATTACTATACTCATTACTCTTATTATTATCAATCTAACTCATATTATTAGCCATATTGTGCTTATCTGATCGATAGAACGACAATTACTATACTTATTACCCTTATTACTATCAATCTAACTCATATTATTAGCCATACTATGTTTATGTGATCGACAGAACGACAATTACTATACTTATTACACTCACTATTATCAATCCAACTCATATTATTAACCATATTATGCTTATATGATCGATAGAACGACATTTACTATACTCATTACTCTTATTATTATCAATCTAACTCATATTATTAGCCATATTATGCTTATGTGATCGATAGAACGACAATTACTATACATATTACTCTTATTATTATCAATCTAACTCATATTATTAGTCATATTATGCTTATATGATCGATAGAACGGCAATTACTATACTCATTACTCTTATTATTATCAATCTAACTCATATTATTAGCCATATTATGCTTATATGATCGATAGAACGACATTTACTGTACTCATTACTCTAATTATTATCAATCTAACGCATATTATTCGCCATATTATGCTTATATGATCGACAGAACGACAATTAATATACTCATTACTCTTATTATTATCAATCTAACTCATATTATTAGCCATATTATGCTTATATGATCGATAGGACGACAATTACTATACTCACTACTCTTATTGTTATCAATCTAACTCATATTATTAACCATATTATGCCAAAATGATCGATAGAATGACAATTACTATACTCATTACTCCTATTATTATCAATCTAACTCATATTATTAGCCATATTATGCTTATATGATCGATAGTCCGACAATTACTATACTTATTACTCTTATTATTATCAATCTAACTCATATTATTAGCCATATTATGCTAATATGATCGATAGAACGACATTTACTATACTCATTACTCTTATTATTATCAATCTAACTCATATTATTAGCCATATTATGCTAATATGATCGATAGAACGACATTTACTATACCCATTACTCTTATTATTATCAATCTAACTCATATTATTAGCCATATTATGCTTATATGATCGATAGAACGACAATTACTATACTTATTACTCTTATTATTATCAATCTAACTCATATTATTAGCCATATTATGCTTATATGATCGATAGGACGGCAATTACTATACTTATTAGTCTTATTATTATCAATCTAACTCATATTATTAGCCATATTATGCTTATGTGATCGAAAGAACGATAATTACTATACTTATTACTCTTACTATTATCAATCTAACTCATATTATTAGCCATATTATGCTTATATGATCGACAGAATGGCAATTACTATACTTATTTCTCTTATTATTATCAGTCTAACTCATATTATTAGCCATATTATGCTTATGTGATCGATAGAACGACAATTATTATACTTATTACACTCACTATTATCAATCTAACTCATATTATTAGCCATATTTTGCTTATATGATCGATAGAACGACAATTACTATACTTATTACTCTTATTATTATCAATCTAACTCATATTATTAGCCATATTATGCTTATATGATCGACAGAACGACAATTACTATACTTATTACTCTTATTATTATCAATCTAACTCATATTATTAGCCATATTATGCTTATGTGATCGATAGAACGACAATTACTATACTTATTACACTCACTATTATCAATCTAATTCATATTATTAGCCATATTATGCTTATATGATCGATAGGACGACAATTACTATACTCACTACTCTTATTGTTATCAATCTAACTCATATTATTAACCATATTATGCAAATATGATCGATAGAACGACAATTACTATACTCACTACTCTTATTGTTGTCAATCTAACTCATATTATTAGCCATATTATGCTTATATGATCGATAGAACGACATTTACTATACTCATTACTCTTATAATTATCAATCTAACTCATATTATTAGCCATATTATGCTTATGTGATCGAAAGAACGATAATTACTATACTTATTACTCTTACTATTATCAATCTAACTCATATTATTAGCCATATTATGCTTATATGATCGACAGAATGACAATTACTATACTTATTTCTCTTATTATTATCAGTCTAACTCATATTATTAGCCATATTATGCTTATGTGATCGATAGAACGACAATTATTATACTTATTACACTCACTATTATCAATCTAACTCATATTATTAGCCATATTTTGCTTATATGATCGATAGAACGACAATTACTATACTTATTACTCTTATTATTATCAATCTAACTCATATTATTAGCCATATTATGCTTATATGATCGACAGAACGACAATTACTATACTTATTACTCTTATTATTATCAATCTAACTCATATTATTAGCCATATTATGCTTATGTGATCGATAGAACGACAATTACTATACTTATTACACTCACTATTATCAATCTAACTCATATTATTAGCCATATTATGCTTATATGATCGATAGGACGACAATTACTATACTCACTACTCTTATTGTTAACAATCTAACTCATATTATTAACCATATTATGCAAAAATGATCGATAGAACGACAATTACTATACTCATTACTCCTATTATTATCAATCTAACTCATATTATTAGCCATATTATGCTTATATGATCGATAGGACGACAATTACTATACTCACTACTCTTATTGTTATCAATCTAACTCATATTATTAACCATATTATGCCAAAATGATCGATAGAATGACAATTACTATACTCATTACTCCTATTATTATCAATCTAACTCATATTATTAGCCATATTATGCTTATATGATCGATAGGACGACAATTACTATACTCACTACTCTTATTTTTATCATTCTAACTCATATTATTAGCCATAATATGCTTATATGATCGATAGAACGACAATTACTATACTTATTACACTCACTATTATCATCCTAACTCTTATTATTAACCATATTATGCACATATGATAGATAGAGCGACAATTACTGTACATATTACTCTTACTATTATCAATCTAACTCATGTTATTAGCCATATTATGCTTATATGATCGATAGGACGACAATTACTATACTCACTACTCTTATTGTTATCAATCTAACTCATATTATTAACCATATTATGCAAATATGATCGATAGAACGACAATTACTATACTCATTACACTCACAATTATCAATCTAACTCATATTATTAGCCATATTATGCTTATATGGTCGATAGGACGACAATTACTATACTCACTACTCTTATTTTTATCATTCTAACTCATATTATTAGCCATAATATGCTTATATGATCGATAGAACGACAATTACTATACTTATTACTCTTATTATTATCAATCTAACTCATATTATTAGCCATATTATGCTAATATGATCGATAGAACGACATTTACTATACTCATTACTCTTATAATTATCAATCTAACTCATATTATTAGCCATATTATGCTTATATGATCGATAGAACGACAATTACTATACTTATTACTCTTATTATTATCAATCTAACTCATATTATTAGCCATATTATGCTTATATGATCGATAGGACGGCAATTACTATACTTATTAGTCTTATTATTATCAATCTAACTCATATTATTAGCCATATTATGCTTATGTGATCGAAAGAACGATAATTACTATACTTATTACTCTTACTATTATCAATCTAACTCATATTATTAGCCATATTATGCTTATATGATCGACAGAATGACAATTACTATACTTATTTCTCTTATTATTATCAGTCTAACTCATATTATTAGCCATATTATGCTTATGTGATCGATAGAACGACAATTATTATACTTATTACACTCACTATTATCAATCTAACTCATATTATTAGCCATATTTTGCTTATATGATCGATAGAACGACAATTACTATACTTATTACTCTTATTATTATCAATCTAACTCATATTATTAGCCATATTATGCTTATATGATCGACAGAACGACAATTACTATACTTATTACTCTTATTATTATCAATCTAACTCATATTATTAGCCATATTATGCTTATGTGATCGATAGAACGACAACTACTATACTTATTACACTCACTATTATCAATCTAATTCATATTATTAGCCATATTATGCTTATATGATCGATAGGACGACAATTACTATACTCACTACTCTTATTGTTATCAATCTAACTCATATTATTAACCATATTATGCAAATATGATCGATAGAACGACAATTACTATACTCACTACTCTTATTGTTGTCAATCTAACTCATATTATTAGCCATATTATGCTTATATGATCGATAGGACGACAATTACTATACTCACTACTCTTATTGTTATCAATCTAACTCATATTATTAACCATATTATGCAAATGTGACCGATAGAACGACAATTACTAAACTTATTACTCTTATTATTATCAACCTAACTCATATTATTAGGCATATTATGCTTATATGATTCATAGATCCACAATTACTATACTCATTACTCTCATTATTATCAATCTAACTCATATTATTAGCCATATTGTGCTTATGTGATAGATAGAACGACAATTACTATACTTATTACTCTTATTATTATCAATCTAACTCATATTATTAGCCATACTATGCTTATATGATCGATAGGACGACAATTACTATACTTGTTAGTCTTATTATTATCAATCTAACTCATATTATTAGCCATATTATGCTTATGTGATCGGAAGAACGATAATTACTATACTTATTACTCTTACTGTTATCAATCTAACTCATATTATTAGCCATATTATGCTTATATGATCGATAGGACGACAATTACTATACTCACTACTCTTATTGTTATCAATCTAACTCATATTATTAACCATATTATGCCAAAATGATCGATAGAATGACAATTACTATACTCATTACTCCTATTATTATCAATCTAACTCATATTATTAGCCATATTATGCTTATATGATCGATAGGACGACAATTACTATACTCACTACTCTTATTTTTATCATTCTAACTCATATTATTAGCCATAATATGCTTATATGATCGATAGAACGACAATTACTATACTTATTACACTCACTATTATCATCCTAACTCTTATTATTAACCATATTATGCACATATGATAGATAGAGCGACAATTACTGTACATATTACTCTTACTATTATCAATCTAACTCATGTTATTAGCCATATTATGCTTATATGATCGATAGGACGACAATTACTATACTCACTACTCTTATTGTTATCAATCTAACTCATATTATTAACCATATTATGCAAATATGATCGATAGAACGACAATTACTATACTCATTACACTCACTATTATCATCCTAACTCATATTATTAACCATATTATGCACATATGATAGATAGAGCGACAATTACTGTACATATTACTCTTACTATTATCAATCTAACTCATGTTATTAGCCATATTATGCTTATATGATCGATAGGACGACAACTACTATACTCACTACTCTTATTGTTATCAATCTAACTCATATTATTAACCATATTATGCAAATATGATCGATAGAACGACAATTACTATACTCATTACTCTTATTATTATCAATCTAATTCATATTATTAGCCATATTATGCTTATATGATCGATAGGACGACAATTACTATACTCACTACTCTTATTGTTATCAATCTAACTCATATTATTAACCATATTATGCAAATATGATCGATAGAACGACAATTACTATACTCACTACTCTTATTGTTGTCAATCTAACTCATATTATTAGCCATATTATGCTTATATGATCGATAGGACGACAATTACTATACTCACTACTCTTATTGTTATCAATCTAACTCATATTATTAACCATATTATGCAAATGTGACCGATAGAACGACAATTACTAAACTTATTACTCTTATTATTATCAACCTAACTCATATTATTAGGCATATTATGCTTATATGATTCATAGATCCACAATTACTATACTAATTACTCTCATTATTATCAATCTAACCCATATTATTAGCCATATTGTGCTTATGTGATAGATAGAACGACAATTACTATACTTATTACTCTTATTGTTATCAATCCAACTCGTATTATTAACCATATTATGCAAATATGATCGATAGAACGACAATTACTATACTTATTACTCTTATTATTATCAATCTAACTCATATTATTAGCCATATTATGCTTATATGATCGACAGAATGACAATTACTATACTTATTTCTCTTATTATTATCAGTCTAACTCATATTATTAGCCATATTATGCTTATGTGATCGATAGAACGACAATTATTATACTTATTACACTCACTATTATCAATCTAACTCATATTATTAGCCATATTTTGCTTATATGATCGATAGAACGACAATTACTATACTTATTACTCTTATTATTATCAATCTAACTCATATTATTAGCCATATTATGCTTATATGATCGACAGAACGACAATTACTATACTCATTACTCTTATTATTATCAATCTAACTCATATTATTAGCCATATTATGCTTATATGATCGATAGGACGACAATTACTATACTTATTACTCTTATTATTATCAATCTAACTCATATTATTAGCTATATTATGCTTATATGATCGATAGGAAGACAATTACTATACTCACTACTCTTATTGTTATCAATCCAACTCATATTATTAACCATATTATGCAAATATGATCGATAGAACGACAATTACTATACTCACTACTCTTATTGTTGTCAATCTAACTCATATTATTAGCCATATTATGCTTATATGATCGATAGGACGACAATTACTATACTCACTACTCTTATTGTTATCAATCTAACTCATATTATTAACCATATTATGCAAATATGACCGATAGAACGACAATTACTAAACTTATTACACTTCTTATTATCAACCTAACTCATATTATTAGGCATATTATGCTTATATGATTCATAGATCCACAATTACTATACTCATTACTCTTATTATTATCAATCTAACTCATATTATTAGCCATATTGTGCTTATCTGATCGATAGAACGACAATTACTATACTTATTACCCTTATTACTATCAATCTAACTCATATTATTAGCCATACTATGTTTATGTGATCGACAGAACGACAATTACTATACTTATTACACTCACTATTATCAATCCAACTCATATTATTAACCATATTATGCTTATATGATCGATAGAACGACATTTACTATACTCATTACTCTTATTATTATCAATCTAACTCATATTATTAGCCATATTATGCTTATGTGATCGATAGAACGACAATTACTATACATATTACTCTTATTATTATCAATCTAACTCATATTATTAGTCATATTATGCTTATATGATCGATAGAACGGCAATTACTATACTCATTACTCTTATTATTATCAATCTAACTCATATTATTAGCCATATTATGCTTATATGATCGATAGAACGACATTTACTGTACTCATTACTCTAATTATTATCAATCTAACGCATATTATTCGCCATATTATGCTTATATGATCGACAGAACGACAATTAATATACTCATTACTCTTATTATTATCAATCTAACTCATATTATTAGCCATATTATGCTTATATGATCGATAGGACGACAATTACTATACTCACTACTCTTATTGTTATCAATCTAACTCATATTATTAACCATATTATGCCAAAATGATCGATAGAATGACAATTACTATACTCATTACTCCTATTATTATCAATCTAACTCATATTATTAGCCATATTATGCTTATATGATCGATAGTCCGACAATTACTATACTTATTACTCTTATTATTATCAATCTAACTCATATTATTAGCCATATTATGCTAATATGATCGATAGAACGACATTTACTATACTCATTACTCTTATTATTATCAATCTAACTCATATTATTAGCCATATTATGCTAATATGATCGATAGAACGACATTTACTATACCCATTACTCTTATTATTATCAATCTAACTCATATTATTAGCCATATTATGCTTATATGATCGATAGAACGACAATTACTATACTTATTACTCTTATTATTATCAATCTAACTCATATTATTAGCCATATTATGCTTATATGATCGATAGGACGGCAATTACTATACTTATTAGTCTTATTATTATCAATCTAACTCATATTATTAGCCATATTATGCTTATGTGATCGAAAGAACGATAATTACTATACTTATTACTCTTACTATTATCAATCTAACTCATATTATTAGCCATATTATGCTTATATGATCGACAGAATGGCAATTACTATACTTATTTCTCTTATTATTATCAGTCTAACTCATATTATTAGCCATATTATGCTTATGTGATCGATAGAACGACAATTATTATACTTATTACACTCACTATTATCAATCTAACTCATATTATTAGCCATATTTTGCTTATATGATCGATAGAACGACAATTACTATACTTATTACTCTTATTATTATCAATCTAACTCATATTATTAGCCATATTATGCTTATATGATCGACAGAACGACAATTACTATACTTATTACTCTTATTATTATCAATCTAACTCATATTATTAGCCATATTATGCTTATGTGATCGATAGAACGACAATTACTATACTTATTACACTCACTATTATCAATCTAATTCATATTATTAGCCATATTATGCTTATATGATCGATAGGACGACAATTACTATACTCACTACTCTTATTGTTATCAATCTAACTCATATTATTAACCATATTATGCAAATATGATCGATAGAACGACAATTACTATACTCACTACTCTTATTGTTGTCAATCTAACTCATATTATTAGCCATATTATGCTTATATGATCGATAGAACGACATTTACTATACTCATTACTCTTATAATTATCAATCTAACTCATATTATTAGCCATATTATGCTTATGTGATCGAAAGAACGATAATTACTATACTTATTACTCTTACTATTATCAATCTAACTCATATTATTAGCCATATTATGCTTATATGATCGACAGAATGACAATTACTATACTTATTTCTCTTATTATTATCAGTCTAACTCATATTATTAGCCATATTATGCTTATGTGATCGATAGAACGACAATTATTATACTTATTACACTCACTATTATCAATCTAACTCATATTATTAGCCATATTTTGCTTATATGATCGATAGAACGACAATTACTATACTTATTACTCTTATTATTATCAATCTAACTCATATTATTAGCCATATTATGCTTATATGATCGACAGAACGACAATTACTATACTTATTACTCTTATTATTATCAATCTAACTCATATTATTAGCCATATTATGCTTATGTGATCGATAGAACGACAATTACTATACTTATTACACTCACTATTATCAATCTAACTCATATTATTAGCCATATTATGCTTATATGATCGATAGGACGACAATTACTATACTCACTACTCTTATTGTTAACAATCTAACTCATATTATTAACCATATTATGCAAAAATGATCGATAGAACGACAATTACTATACTCATTACTCCTATTATTATCAATCTAACTCATATTATTAGCCATATTATGCTTATATGATCGATAGGACGACAATTACTATACTCACTACTCTTATTGTTATCAATCTAACTCATATTATTAACCATATTATGCCAAAATGATCGATAGAATGACAATTACTATACTCATTACTCCTATTATTATCAATCTAACTCATATTATTAGCCATATTATGCTTATATGATCGATAGGACGACAATTACTATACTCACTACTCTTATTTTTATCATTCTAACTCATATTATTAGCCATAATATGCTTATATGATCGATAGAACGACAATTACTATACTTATTACACTCACTATTATCATCCTAACTCTTATTATTAACCATATTATGCACATATGATAGATAGAGCGACAATTACTGTACATATTACTCTTACTATTATCAATCTAACTCATGTTATTAGCCATATTATGCTTATATGATCGATAGGACGACAATTACTATACTCACTACTCTTATTGTTATCAATCTAACTCATATTATTAACCATATTATGCAAATATGATCGATAGAACGACAATTACTATACTCATTACACTCACAATTATCAATCTAACTCATATTATTAGCCATATTATGCTTATATGGTCGATAGGACGACAATTACTATACTCACTACTCTTATTTTTATCATTCTAACTCATATTATTAGCCATAATATGCTTATATGATCGATAGAACGACAATTACTATACTTATTACTCTTATTATTATCAATCTAACTCATATTATTAGCCATATTATGCTAATATGATCGATAGAACGACATTTACTATACTCATTACTCTTATAATTATCAATCTAACTCATATTATTAGCCATATTATGCTTATATGATCGATAGAACGACAATTACTATACTTATTACTCTTATTATTATCAATCTAACTCATATTATTAGCCATATTATGCTTATATGATCGATAGGACGGCAATTACTATACTTATTAGTCTTATTATTATCAATCTAACTCATATTATTAGCCATATTATGCTTATGTGATCGAAAGAACGATAATTACTATACTTATTACTCTTACTATTATCAATCTAACTCATATTATTAGCCATATTATGCTTATATGATCGACAGAATGACAATTACTATACTTATTTCTCTTATTATTATCAGTCTAACTCATATTATTAGCCATATTATGCTTATGTGATCGATAGAACGACAATTATTATACTTATTACACTCACTATTATCAATCTAACTCATATTATTAGCCATATTTTGCTTATATGATCGATAGAACGACAATTACTATACTTATTACTCTTATTATTATCAATCTAACTCATATTATTAGCCATATTATGCTTATATGATCGACAGAACGACAATTACTATACTTATTACTCTTATTATTATCAATCTAACTCATATTATTAGCCATATTATGCTTATGTGATCGATAGAACGACAACTACTATACTTATTACACTCACTATTATCAATCTAATTCATATTATTAGCCATATTATGCTTATATGATCGATAGGACGACAATTACTATACTCACTACTCTTATTGTTATCAATCTAACTCATATTATTAACCATATTATGCAAATATGATCGATAGAACGACAATTACTATACTCACTACTCTTATTGTTGTCAATCTAACTCATATTATTAGCCATATTATGCTTATATGATCGATAGGACGACAATTACTATACTCACTACTCTTATTGTTATCAATCTAACTCATATTATTAACCATATTATGCAAATGTGACCGATAGAACGACAATTACTAAACTTATTACTCTTATTATTATCAACCTAACTCATATTATTAGGCATATTATGCTTATATGATTCATAGATCCACAATTACTATACTCATTACTCTCATTATTATCAATCTAACTCATATTATTAGCCATATTGTGCTTATGTGATAGATAGAACGACAATTACTATACTTATTACTCTTATTATTATCAATCTAACTCATATTATTAGCCATACTATGCTTATATGATCGATAGGACGACAATTACTATACTTGTTAGTCTTATTATTATCAATCTAACTCATATTATTAGCCATATTATGCTTATGTGATCGGAAGAACGATAATTACTATACTTATTACTCTTACTGTTATCAGTCTAACTCATATTATTAGCCATATTATGCTTATATGATCGACAGAACGACAATTACTATACTTATTACTCTTATTATTATCACTCTAACTCATATTATTAGCCATATTATGCTTATGTGATCGATAGAACGACAATTACTATACTTATTACACTCACTATTATCAATCTAATTCATATTATTAGCCATATTATGCATATATGATCGATAGGACGACAATTACTATACTCACTACTCTTATTGTTAACAATCTAACTCATATTATTAACCATATTATGCAAAAATGATCGATAGAACGACAATTACTATACTCATTACTCCTATTATTATCAATCTAACTCATATTATTAGCCATATTATGCTTATATGATCGATAGGACGACAATTACTATACTCACTACTCTTATTGTTATCAATCTAACTCATATTATTAACCATATTATGCCAAAATGATCGATAGAATGACAATTACTATACTCATTACTCCTATTATTATCAATCTAACTCATATTATTAGCCATATTATGCTTATATGATCGATAGGACGACAATTACTATACTCACTACTCTTATTTTTATCATTCTAACTCATATTATTAGCCATAATATGCTTATATGATCGATAGAACGACAATTACTATACTTATTACACTCACTATTATCATCCTAACTCTTATTATTAACCATATTATGCACATATGATAGATAGAGCGACAATTACTGTACATATTACTCTTACTATTATCAATCTAACTCATGTTATTAGCCATATTATGCTTATATGATCGATAGGACGACAATTACTATACTCACTACTCTTATTGTTATCAATCTAACTCATATTATTAACCATATTATGCAAATATGATCGATAGAACGACAATTACTATACCTCATTACACTCACTATTATCATCCTAACTACATATTATTAACCATTTATGCACATATGATAGATAGAGCGACAATTACTGTACATATTACTCTTACTATTATCAATCTAGACTCATGTTATTAGCCATATTATGCTTATATGATCGATAGGACGACAACTACTATACTCACTACTCTTATTGTTATCAATCTAACTCATATTATTAACCATATTATGCAAATATGATCGATAGAACGACAATTACTATACTCATTACTCTTATTATTATCAATCTAACTCATATTATTAGCCATATTATGCTTATATGGTCGATAGGACGACAATTACTATACTCACTACTCCCTTATTTTTATCATTCTAACTCATATTATTAGCCATAATATGCTTATATGATCGATAGAACGACAATTACTATACTTATTACTCTTATTATTATCAATCTAACTCATATTATTAGCCATATTATGCTAATATGATCGATAGAACGACATTTACTATACTCATTACTCTTATAATTATCAATCTACTCATCATATTATTAGCCATAATTATGCTTATATGATCGATAGAACGACAATTACTATACTTATTACTCTTACTATTATCAATCTAACTCATATTATTAGCCATATTATGCTTATATGATCGATAGGACGGCAATTACTATACTTATTAGTCTTATTATTATCAATCTAACTCATATTATTAGCCATATTATGCTTATGTGATCGAAAAGAACGATATATTACTATACTTATTACTCTTACTATTATCAATCTAACTCATATTATTAGCCATATTATGCTTATATGATCGACAGAATGACAATTACTATCTTATTTCTCTTATTATTATCAGTCTAACTCATATTATTAGCATATTATGCTTATTGTGATCGATAGAACGACAATTATTATACTTATTACACTCACTATTATCAATCTAACTCATATTATTAGCCATATTTTGCTTATATGATCGATAGAACGACAATTACTATACTTATTACTCTTATTATTATCAATCTAACTCATATATTAGCCATATTATGCTTATATGATCGACAGAACGACAATTACTATACTTATTACTCTTATTATTATCAATCTAACTCATATTATTAGCCATATATGCTTAGTGATCGATAGAACGACAATTACTATACTTATTACACTCACTATTATCAATCTAATTCATATTATTAGCCATATTATGCTTATATGATCGATAGGACGACAATTACTATACTCACTACTCTTATTGTTATCAATCTAACTCATATTATTAACCATATTATGCAAATATGATCGATAGAACGACAATTACTATACTCACTACTCTTATTGTTGTCAATCTAACTCATATTATTAGCCATATTATGCTTATATGATCGATAGGACGACAATTACTATACTCACTACTCTTATTGTTATCAATCTAACTCATATTATTAACCATATTATGCAAATGTGACCGATAGAACGACAATTACTAAACTTATTACTCTTATTATTATCAAACCTAACTCATATTATTAGGCATATTATGCTATATGATTCATAGATCCACAATTACTATACTCATTACTCTCATTATTATCAATCTAACTCATATTATTAGCCATATTGTGCTTATGTGATAGATAGAACGACAATTACTATACTTATTACTCTTATTGTTATCAATCCAACTCGTATATTAACCATATTATGCAAATATGATCGATAGAACGACAATTACTATACTTATTACTCCTTATTATTATCATCTAACTCATATTATTAGCCATATTATGCTTATATGATCGACAGAATGACAATTACTATACTTATATCTCTTATTATTATCAGTCTAACTCATATTATTAGCCATATTATGCTTATGTGATCGATAGAACAGCAATTATTATACTTATTACACTCACTATTATCAATCTAACTCATATTATTAGCCATATTTTGCTTATATGATCGATAGAACGACAATTACTATACTTATTACTCTTATTATTATCAATCTAACTCATATTATTAGCCATATTATGCTTATATGATCGACAGAACGACAATTACTATACTTATTACTCTTATTATTATCAATCTAACTCATATTATTAGCCATATTATGCTTATGTGATCGATAGAACGACAATTACTATACTTATTACACTCACTATTATCAATCTAATTCATATTTATTAGCCATATTATGCTTATATGATCGATAGGACGACAATTACTATACTCACTACTCTTATTGTTATCAATCTAACTCATATTATTAACCATATTATGCAAATATGATCGATAGAACGACAATTACTATACTCACTACTCTTATTGTTGTCAATCTAACTCATATTATTAGCCATATTATGCTTATATGATCGATAGACGACAATTACTATACTCACTACTCTTATTGTTATCAATCCTAACTCATATTATTAACCATATTATGCAAATGTGACCGATAGAACGACAATTACAAAACTTATTACTCTTATTATTATCAACCTAAACTCATATTATTAGGCATATTATGCTTATATGATTCATAGATCCACAATTACTATACTCATTACTCTCATTATTATCAATCTAACTCATATTATTAGCCATATTGTGCTTATGTGATAGATAGAAACGACAATTACTATACTTATTACTCTTATTGTTATCAATCCAACTCGTATTATTAACCATATTAATGCAAATATGATCGATAGAACGACAATTACTATACTTATTACTCTTATTATTATCAATCTATCTCATATTATTAGCCATATTATGCTTATATGATCGACAGAACGACAATTACTATACTTATTACTCTTATTATTATCACTCTAACTCATATTATTAGCCATATTATGCTTATGTGATCGATAGAACGGGACAATTACTATACTTATTACACTCACTATTATCAATCTAACTCATATTATTAGCCATATTTTGCTTATATGAATCGATAGAACGACAATTACTATACTTATTACTCTTACTATTATCAATCTAACTCATATTATTAGCCATATTATGCTTATATGATCGACAGAACGACAATTACTATACTATTACTCTTATTATTATCACTCTAACTCATATTATTAGCCATATTATGCTTATGTGATCGATAGAACGACAATTACTATACTTATTACACTCACTATATCAATCTAATTCATATTATTAGCCATATTATGCATATATGATCGATAGGACGACAATTACTATACTCACTACTCTTATTGTTATCAATCTAACTCATACTATTAACCATATTATGCAAAAATGATCGATAGAACGACAATTACTATACTCATTACTCTTATTATTATCAATCTAACTCATATTATTAGCCATATTATGCTTATATGATCGTTAGGACGACAATTACTATACTTATTACTCTTATTATTATCAATCTAACTCATATTATTAGCTATATTATGCTTATATTGATCGATAGGAAGACAATTACTATACTCACTACTCTTATTGTTATCAATCCAACTCGTATATTAACCATATTATGCAAATATGATCGATAGAACGACAATTACTATACTTATTACTCTTATTATTATCAATCTAACTCATATTATTAGCCATATTATGCTTATGTGATCGGAAGAACGATAATTACTATACTTATTACTCTTACTGTTATCAATCTAACTCATATTATTAGCCATATTATGCTTATATGATCGACAGAACGACAATTACTATACTTATTACTCTTATTATTATCAATCTAACTCATATTATTAGCCATATTATGCTTATGTGATCGATAGAACGACAATTACTATACTTATTACACTCACTATTATCAATCTAATTCATATTATTAGCCATATTATGCATATATGATCGATAGGACGACAATTACTATACTCACTACTCTTATTGTTATCAATCTAACTCATACTATTAACCATATTATGCAAAAATGATCGATAGAACGACAATTACTATACTCATTACTCTTATTATTATCAATCTAACTCATATTATTAGCCATATTATGCTTATATGATCGATAGGACGACAATTACTATACTTATTACTCTTATTATTATCAATCTAACTCATATTATTAGCTATATTATGCTTATTATGATCGATAGAAGACAATTACTATACTCACTACTCTTATTGTTATCAATCCAACTCGTATTATTAACCATATTATGCAAATATGATCGATAGAACGACAATTACTATACTTATTACTCTTATTATTATCAATCTAACTCATATTATTAGCCATATTATGCTTATATGATCGAGAGGACGACAATTACTATACTTATTACTCTTATTATTATCAATCTAACTCATATTATTCGCCATATTATGCTAATATGATCGACAGAACGACAATTACTATACTTATTACACTCATTATTATCAATCTAACTCATATTATTAACCATATTATGCTAATATGATCGATAGAACGACAATTACTATACTTATTATTCTTATTTTATCAACCTAACTCATATTATTAGCCATATTATGCTTAAATGATCATAGAACGACAATTACTATACTGATTACTCTTATTATTACCAATCTAACTCATATTATTAGCCATATTAGCTTATATGATCGACAGAACGACAGTTACTATTCCTTATTACACTCCCTGTTATCAATCTAACTCATATTATTAACCATATTATGCTTATATGATCGGTAGAACGATAATTACTATACTTATTACTCCTATTATTATCAATCTAACTCATATTATTAGCCATTATTATGCTTATATGATCGATAGAACGACAATTACTATACTATTACTCTTATTATTATCAATCTAACTCATATTATTAGCCATATTATGCTTATGTGATCGATAGAACGACAATTACTATACTTTATTACAATCACTATTATCCATCATCTAATTCATATTATTAGCCATATTATGCTTATATTGAATCGACTAGGACGACAATTACTATACTCACTACTCTTATTGTTAACAATCTAACTCATATTATTAACCATATTATGCAAAAATGATCGATAGAACGACAATTACTATACTCATTACTCCTATAATTATCAATCTAACTCATATTATTAGCCATATTATGCTTATATGATCGATAGGACGACAACTACTATACTCACTACTCTTATTGTTATCAATCTAACTCATATTATTAACCATATTATGCAAATATGATCGATAGAACGACAATTACTATACTCATTACTCTTATTATTATCAATCTAACTCATATTATTAGCCATATTATGCTTATATGATCGATAGGACGACAATTACTATACTCACTACTCTTATTTTTATCATTCTAACTCATATTATTAGCCATAATATGCTTATATGATCGATAGAACGACAATTACTATACTTATTACTCTTATTATTATCAATCTAACTCATATTATTAGCCATATTATGCTAGTATGATCGATAGAACGACATTTACTATACTCATTACTCTTATAATTATCAATCTAACTCATATTATTAGCCATATTATGCACATATGATAGATAGAGCGACAATTACTGTACATATTACTCTTACTATTATCAATCTAACTCATGTTATTAGCCATATTATGCTTATATGATCGATAGGACGACAATTACTATACTCACTACTCTTATTGTTATCAATCTAACTCATATTATTAACCATATTATGCAAATATGATCGATAGAACGACAATTACTATACTCATTACACTCACTATTATCATCCTAACTCATATTATTAACCATATTATGCACATATGATAGATAGAGCGACAATTACTGTACATATTACTCTTACTATTATCAATCTAACTCATGTTATTAGCCATATTATGCTTATATGATCGATAGGACGACAACTACTATACTCACTACTCTTATTGTTATCAATCTAACTCATATTATTAACCATATTATGCAAATATGATCGATAGAACGACAATTACTATACTCATTACTCTTATTATTATCAATCTAACTCATATTATTAGCCATATTATGCTTATATGGTCGATAGGACGACAATTACTATACTCACTACTCTTATTTTTATCATTCTAACTCATATTATTAGCCATAATATGCTTATATGATCGATAGAACGACAATTACTATACTTATTACTCTTATTATTATCAATCTAACTCATATTATTAGCCATATTATGCTAATATGATCGATAGAACGACATTTACTATACTCATTACTCTTATAATTATCAATCTAACTCATATTATTAGCCATATTATGCTTATATGATCGATAGAACGACAATTACTATACTTATTACTCTTACTATTATCAATCTAACTCATATTATTAGCCATATTATGCTTATATGATCGATAGGACGGCAATTACTATACTTATTAGTCTTATTATTATCAATCTAACTCATATTATTAGCCATATTATGCTTATGTGATCGAAAGAACGATAATTACTATACTTATTACTCTTACTATTATCAATCTAACTCATATTATTAGCCATATTATGCTTATATGATCGACAGAATGACAATTACTATACTTATTTCTCTTATTATTATCAGTCTAACTCATATTATTAGCCATATTATGCTTATGTGATCGATAGAACGACAATTATTATACTTATTACACTCACTATTATCAATCTAACTCATATTATTAGCCATATTTTGCTTATATGATCGATAGAACGACAATTACTATACTTATTACTCTTATTATTATCAATCTAACTCATATTATTAGCCATATTATGCTTATATGATCGACAGAACGACAATTACTATACTTATTACTCTTATTATTATCAATCTAACTCATATTATTAGCCATATTATGCTTATGTGATCGATAGAACGACAATTACTATACTTATTACACTCACTATTATCAATCTAATTCATATTATTAGCCATATTATGCTTATATGATCGATAGGACGACAATTACTATACTCACTACTCTTATTGTTATCAATCTAACTCATATTATTAACCATATTATGCAAATATGATCGATAGAACGACAATTACTATACTCACTACTCTTATTGTTGTCAATCTAACTCATATTATTAGCCATATTATGCTTATATGATCGATAGGACGACAATTACTATACTCACTACTCTTATTGTTATCAATCTAACTCATATTATTAACCATATTATGCAAATGTGACCGATAGAACGACAATTACTAAACTTATTACTCTTATTATTATCAACCTAACTCATATTATTAGGCATATTATGCTTATATGATTCATAGATCCACAATTACTATACTCATTACTCTCATTATTATCAATCTAACTCATATTATTAGCCATATTGTGCTTATGTGATAGATAGAACGACAATTACTATACTTATTACTCTTATTGTTATCAATCCAACTCGTATTATTAACCATATTATGCAAATATGATCGATAGAACGACAATTACTATACTTATTACTCTTATTATTATCAATCTAACTCATATTATTAGCCATATTATGCTTATATGATCGACAGAATGACAATTACTATACTTATTTCTCTTATTATTATCAGTCTAACTCATATTATTAGCCATATTATGCTTATGTGATCGATAGAACGACAATTATTATACTTATTACACTCACTATTATCAATCTAACTCATATTATTAGCCATATTTTGCTTATATGATCGATAGAACGACAATTACTATACTTATTACTCTTATTATTATCAATCTAACTCATATTATTAGCCATATTATGCTTATATGATCGACAGAACGACAATTACTATACTTATTACTCTTATTATTATCAATCTAACTCATATTATTAGCCATATTATGCTTATGTGATCGATAGAACGACAATTACTATACTTATTACACTCACTATTATCAATCTAATTCATATTATTAGCCATATTATGCTTATATGATCGATAGGACGACAATTACTATACTCACTACTCTTATTGTTATCAATCTAACTCATATTATTAACCATATTATGCAAATATGATCGATAGAACGACAATTACTATACTCACTACTCTTATTGTTGTCAATCTAACTCATATTATTAGCCATATTATGCTTATATGATCGATAGGACGACAATTACTATACTCACTACTCTTATTGTTATCAATCTAACTCATATTATTAACCATATTATGCAAATGTGACCGATAGAACGACAATTACTAAACTTATTACTCTTATTATTATCAACCTAACTCATATTATTAGGCATATTATGCTTATATGATTCATAGATCCACAATTACTATACTCATTACTCTCATTATTATCAATCTAACTCATATTATTAGCCATATTGTGCTTATGTGATAGATAGAACGACAATTACTATACTTATTACTCTTATTGTTATCAATCCAACTCGTATTATTAACCATATTATGCAAATATGATCGATAGAACGACAATAACTATACTTATTACTCTTATTATTATCAATCTAACTCATATTATTAGCCATATTATGCTTATATGATCGACAGAACGACAATTACTATACTTATTACTCTTATTATTATCACTCTAACTCATATTATTAGCCATATTATGCTTATGTGATCGATAGAACGACAATTACTATACTTATTACACTCACTATTATCAATCTAACTCATATTATTAGCCATATTTTGCTTATATGATCGATAGAACGACAATTACTATACTTATTACTCTTACTATTATCAATCTAACTCATATTATTAGCCATATTATGCTTATATGATCGACAGAACGACAATTACTATACTTATTACTCTTATTATTATCACTCTAACTCATATTATTAGCCATATTATGCTTATGTGATCGATAGAACGACAATTACTATACTTATTACACTCACTATTATCAATCTAATTCATATTATTAGCCATATTATGCATATATGATCGATAGGACGACAATTACTATACTCACTACTCATATTGTTATCAATCTAACTCATACTATTAACCATATTATGCAAAAATGATCGATAGAACGACAATTACTATACTCATTACTCTTATTATTATCAATCTAACTCATATTATTAGCCATATTATGCTTATATGATCGATAGGACGACAATTACTATACTTATTACTCTTATTATTATCAATCTAACTCATATTATTAGCTATATTATGCTTATATGATCGATAGGAAGACAATTACTATACTCACTACTCTTATTGTTATCAATCCAACTCGTATTATTAACCATATTATGCAAATATGATCGATAGAACGACAATTACTATACTTATTACTCTTATTATTATCAATCTAACTCATATTATTAGCCATATTATGCTTATGTGATCGGAAGAACGATAATTACTATACTTATTACTCTTACTGTTATCAATCTAACTCATATTATTAGCCATATTATGCTTATATGATCGACAGAACGACAATTACTATACTTATTACTCTTATTATTATCAATCTAACTCATATTATTAGCCATATTATGCTTATGTGATCGATAGAACGACAATTACTATACTTATTACACTCACTATTATCAATCTAATTCATATTATTAGCCATATTATGCATATATGATCGATAGGACGACAATTACTATACTCACTACTCTTATTGTTATCAATCTAACTCATACTATTAACCATATTATGCAAAAATGATCGATAGAACGACAATTACTATACTCATTACTCTTATTATTATCAATCTAACTCATATTATTAGCCATATTATGCTTATATGATCGATAGGACGACAATTACTATACTTATTACTCTTATTATTATCAATCTAACTCATATTATTAGCTATATTATGCTTATATGATCGATAGGAAGACAATTACTATACTCACTACTCTTATTGTTATCAATCCAACTCGTATTATTAACCATATTATGCAAATATGATCGATAGAACGACAATTACTATACTTATTACTCTTATTATTATCAATCTAACTCATATTATTAGCCATATTATGCTTATATGATCGAGAGGACGACAATTACTATACTTATTACTCTTATTATTATCAATCTAACTCATATTATTCGCCATATTATGCTAATATGATCGACAGAACGACAATTACTATACTTATTACACTCATTATTATCAATCTAACTCATATTATTAACCATATTATGCTAATATGATCGATAGAACGACAATTACTATACTTATTATTCTTATTTTTATCAACCTAACTCATATTATTAGCCATATTATGCTTAAATGATCAATAGAACGACAATTACTATACTGATTACTCTTATTATTACCAATCTAACTCATATTATTAGCCATATTAGCTTATATGATCGACAGAACGACAGTTACTATTCTTATTACACTCCCTGTTATCAATCTAACTCATATTATTAACCATATTATGCTTATATGATCGGTAGAACGATAATTACTATACTTATTACTCCTATTATTATCAATCTAACTCATATTATTAGCCATATTATGCTTATATGATCGATAGAACGACAATTACTATACTTATTACTCTTATTATTATCAATCTAACTCATATTATTAGCCATATTATGCTTATGTGATCGATAGAACGACAATTACTATACTTATTACAATCACTATTATCAATCTAATTCATATTATTAGCCATATTATGCTTATATGATCGATAGGACGACAATTACTATACTCACTACTCTTATTGTTAACAATCTAACTCATATTATTAACCATATTATGCAAAAATGATCGATAGAACGACAATTACTATACTCATTACTCCTATTATTATCAATCTAACTCATATTATTAGCCATATTATGCTTATATGATCGATAGGACGACAACTACTATACTCACTACTCTTATTGTTATCAATCTAACTCATATTATTAACCATATTATGCAAATATGATCGATAGAACGACAATTACTATACTCATTACTCTTATTATTATCAATCTAACTCATATTATTAGCCATATTATGCTTATATGATCGATAGGACGACAATTACTATACTCACTACTCTTATTTTTATCATTCTAACTCATATTATTAGCCATAATATGCTTATATGATCGATAGAACGACAATTACTATACTTATTACTCTTATTATTATCAATCTAACTCATATTATTAGCCATATTATGCTAGTATGATCGATAGAACGACATTTACTATACTCATTACTCTTATAATTATCAATCTAACTCATATTATTAGCCATATTATGCACATATGATAGATAGAGCGACAATTACTGTACATATTACTCTTACTATTATCAATCTAACTCATGTTATTAGCCATATTATGCTTATATGATCGATAGGACGACAACTACTATACTCACTACTCTTATTGTTATCAATCTAACTCATATTATTAACCATATTATGCAAATATGATCGATAGAACGACAATTACTATACTCATTACTCTTATTATTATCAATCTAACTCATATTATTAGCCATATTATGCTTATATGATCGATAGGACGACAATTACTATACTCACTACTCTTATTTTTATCATTCTAACTCATATTATTAGCCATAATATGCTTATATGATCGATAGAACGACAATTACTATACTTATTACTCTTATTATTATCAATCTAACTCATATTATTAGCCATATTATGCTAGTATGATCGATAGAACGACATTTACTATACTCATTACTCTTATAATTATCAATCTAATTCATATTATTAGCCATATTATGCTTATATGATCGATAGGACGACAATTACTATACTCACTACTCTTATTGTTAACAATCTAACTCATATTATTAACCATATTATGCAAAAATGATCGATAGAACGACAATTACTATACTCATTACTCCTATTATTATCAATCTAACTCATATTATTAGCCATATTATGCTTATATGATCGATAGGACGACAATTACTATACTCACTACTCTTATTGTTATCAATCTAACTCATATTATTAACCATATTATGCCAAAATGATCGATAGAATGACAATTACTATACTCATTACTCCTATTATTATCAATCTAACTCATATTATTAGCCATATTATGCTTATATGATCGATAGGACGACAATTACTATACTCACTACTCTTATTTTTATCATTCTAACTCATATTATTAGCCATAATATGCTTATATGATCGATAGAACGACAATTACTATACTCATTACACTCACTATTATCATCCTAACTCATATTATTAACCATATTATGCACATATGATAGATAGAGCGACAATTACTGTACATATTACTCTTACTATTATCAATCTAACTCATGTTATTAGCCATATTATGCTTATATGATCGATAGGACGACAACTACTATACTCACTACTCTTATTGTTATCAATCTAACTCACATTATTAACCATATTATGCAAATATGATCGATAGAACGACAATTACTATACTCATTACTCTTATTATTATCAATCTAACTCATATTATTAGCCATATTATGCTTATATGATCGATAGGACGACAATTACTATACTCACTACTCTTATTTTTATCATTCTAACTCATATTATTAGCCATAATATGCTTATATGATCGATAGAACGACAATTACTATACTTATTACTCTTATTATTATCAATCTAACTCATATTATTAGCCATATTATGCTAGTATGATCGATAGAACGACATTTACTATACTCATTACTCTTATAATTATCAATCTAACTCATATTATTAGCCATATTATGCTTATATGATCGATAGAACGACAATTACTATACTTATTACTCTTATTATTATCAATCTAACTCATATTATTAGCCATATTATGCTTATATGATCGATAGGACGGCAATTACTATACTTATTAGTCTTATTATTATCAATCTAACTCATATTATTAGCCATATTATGCTTATGTGATCGAAAGAACGATAATTACTATACTTATTACTCTTACTATTATCAATCTAACTCATATTATTAGCCATATTATGCTTATATGATCGACAGAACGACAATTACTATACTTATTACTCTTATTATTATCAATCTAACTCATATTATTAGCCATATTATGCTTATGTGATCGATAGAACGACAATTACTATACTTATTACACTCACTATTATCAATCTAATTCATATTATTAGCCATATTATGCTTATATGATCGATAGGACGACAATTACTATACTCACTACTCTTATTGTTATCAATCTAACTCATATTATTAACCATATTATGCAAATATGATCGATAGAACGACAATTACTATACTCACTACTCTTATTGTTGTCAATCTAACTCATATTATTAGCCATATTATGCTTATATGATCGATAGGACGACAATTACTATACTCACTACTCTTATTGTTATCAATCTAACTCATATTATTAACCATATTATGCAAATATGATCGATAGAACGACAATTACTATACTCATTACTCTTATTATTATCAATCTAACTCATATTATTAGCCATATTATGCTTATATGATCGATAGGACGACAATTACTATACTCACTACTCTTATTTTTATCATTCTAACTCATATTATTAGCCATAATATGCTTATATGATCGATAGAACGACAATTACTATACTTATTACTCTTATTATTATCAATCTAACTCATATTATTAGCCATATTATGCTAATATGATCGATAGAACGACATTTACTATACTCATTACTCTTATAGTTATCAATCTAACTCATATTATTAGCCATATTATGCTTATATGATCGATAGAACGACAATTACTATACTTATTACTCTTATTATTATCAATCTAACTCATATTATTAGCCATATTATGCTTATATGATCGATAGGACGGCAATTACTATACTTATTAGTCTTATTATTATCAATCTAACTCATATTATTAGCCATATTATGCTTATGTGATCGAAAGAACGATAATTACTATACTTATTACTCTTACTATTATCAATCTAACTCATATTATTAGCCATATTATGCTTATATGATCGACAGAATGACAATTACTATACTTATTTCTCTTATTATTATCAGTCTAACTCATATTATTAGCCATATTATGCTTATGTGATCGATAGAACGACAATTATTATACTTCTTACACTCACTATTATCAATCTAACTCATATTATTAGCCATATTTTGCTTATATGATCGATAGAACGACAATTACTATACTTATTACTCTTATTATTATCAATCTAACTCATATTATTAGCCATATTATGCTTATATGATCGACAGAACGACAATTACTATACTTATTACTCTTATTATTATCAATCTAACTCATATTATTAGCCATATTATGCTTATGTGATCGATAGAACGACAATTACTATACTTATTACACTCACTATTATCAATCTAATTCATATTATTAGCCATATTATGCTTATATGATCGATAGGACGACAATTACTATACTCACTACTCTTATTGTTATCAATCTAACGCATATTATTAACCATATTATGCAAATATGACCGATAGAACGACAATTACTAAACTTATTACTCTTATTATTATCAACCTAACTCATATTATTAGGCATATTATGCTTATATGATTCATAGATCCACAATTACTATACTCATTACTCTCATTATTATCAATCTAACTCATATTATTAGCCATACTATGCTTATATGATCGATAGGACGACAATTACTATACTTGTTAGACTTATTATTATCAATCTAACTCATATTATTAGCCATATTATGCTTATGTGATCGGAAGAACGATAATTACTATACTTATTACTCTTACTGTTATCAATCTAACTCATATTATTAGCCATATTATGCTTATATGATCGACAGAACGACAATTACTATACTTATTACTCTTATTATTATCAATCTAACTCATATTATTAGCCATATTATGCTTATGTGATCGATAGAACGACAATTACTATACTTATTACACTCACTATTATCAATCTAATTCATATTATTAGCCATATTATGCATATATGATCGATAGGACGACAATTACTATACTCACTACTCTTATTGTTATCAATCTAACTCATACTATTAACCATATTATGCAAAAATGATCGATAGAACGACAATTACTATACTCATTACTCTTATTATTATCAATCTAACTCATATTATTAGCCATATTATGCTTATATGATCGATAGGACGACAATTACTATACTTATTACTCTTATTATTATCAATCTAACTCATATTATTAGCTATATTATGCTTATATGATCGATAGGAAGACAATTACTATACTCACTACTCTTATTGTTATCAATCCAACTCATATTATTAATCATATTATGCAAATATGATCGATAGAACGACAATTACTATACTCACTACTCTTATTGTTGTCAATCTAACTCATATTATTAGCCATATTATGCTTATATGATCGATAGGACGACAATTACTATACTCACTACTCTTATTGTTATCAATCTAACTCATATTATTAACCATATTATGCAAATATGACCGATAGAACGACAATTACTAAACTTATTACACTTCTTATTATCAACCTAACTCATATTATTAGGCATATTATGCTTATATGATTCATAGATCCACAATTACTATACTCATTACTCTTATTATTATCAATCTAACTCATATTATTAGCCATATTGTGCTTATCTGATCGATAGAACGACAATTACTATACTTATTACCCTTATTACTATCAATCTAACTCATATTATTAGCCATACTATGTTTATGTGATCGACAGAACGACAATTACTATACTTATTACACTCACTATTATCAATCCAACTCATATTATTAACCATATTATGCTTATATGATCGATAGAACGACATTTACTATACTCATTACTCTTATTATTATCAATCTAACTCATATTATTAGCCATATTATGCTTATGTGATCGATAGAACGACAATTACTATACATATTACTCTTATTATTATCAATCTAACTCATATTATTAGTCATATTATGCTTATATGATCGATAGAACGGCAATTACTATACTCATTACTCTTATTATTATCAATCTAACTCATATTATTAGCCATATTATGCTTATATGATCGATAGAACGACATTTACTGTACTCATTACTCTAATTATTATCAATCTAACGCATATTATTCGCCATATTATGCTTATATGATCGACAGAACGACAATTAATATACTCATTACTCTTATTATTATCAATCTAACTCATATTATTAGCCATATTATGCTTATATGATCGATAGGACGACAATTACTATACTCACTACTCTTATTGTTATCAATCTAACTCATATTATTAACCATATTATGCCAAAATGATCGATAGAATGACAATTACTATACTCATTACTCCTATTATTATCAATCTAACTCATATTATTAGCCATATTATGCTTATATGATCGATAGTCCGACAATTACTATACTTATTACTCTTATTATTATCAATCTAACTCATATTATTAGCCATATTATGCTAATATGATCGATAGAACGACATTTACTATACTCATTACTCTTATTATTATCAATCTAACTCATATTATTAGCCATATTATGCTAATATGATCGATAGAACGACATTTACTATACCCATTACTCTTATTATTATCAATCTAACTCATATTATTCGCCATATTATGCTTATATGATCGATAGGACGGCAATTACTATACTTATAAGTCTTATTACTATCAATCTAACTCATATTATAAGCCATATTATGCTTATATGATCGATAGGACGACAATTACTATACTCACTACTCTTACTGTTATCAATCTAACTCATATTATTAACCATATTATTCAAATATGATCGATAGAACGACAATTACTATACTTATTACTCTTATTATTATCAATCTAACTCATATTATTAGCCATATTTTGCTTACATGATCGATAGGACGACAATTACTATACTTATCAGTCTTATTATTATCAATCTAACTCATATTATGAGCCATATTATGCTTATGTGATGAAAAGATCGATAATTACTATACTTATTACTCTTATTATTATCAATCTACCTCATATTATTAGCCATATTATGCTTATGTGATCGATAGAACGACAATTACTATACTTATTACACTCACTATTATCACCCTAACTCATATTATTAACCATATTATGCACATATGATCGATAGAGCGACAATTACTGTACATATTACTCTTACTATTATCAATCTAACTCATATTATTAGCCATATTATGCTTATATGATCGATAGGACGACAATTACTATACTCACTACTCTTATTGTTATCAATCTAACTCATATTATTAACCATATTATGCAAATATGATCGATAGAACGACAATTACTACACTCATTACTCTTATTATTATCAATCTAACTCATATTATTAGCCATATTATGCTTATATGATCGATAGGACGACAATTACTATACTTATTACTCTTATTATTATCAATCTAACTCATATTATTAGCCATATTATGCTTATATGATCGATAGGACGACAATTACTATACTCACTACTCTTATTGTTATCAATCTAACTCATATTATTTACCATATTATTCAAATATGATCGATAGGACGACAATTACTATACTCACTACTCTTATTGTTATCAATCTAACTCATATTATTAACCATATTATGCAAATATGATGGATAGAACGACAATTACTGTACATATTACTCTTACTATTATCAATCTAACTCATATTATTAGCCATACTATGCTTATATGATCGATAGGACGACAGTTACTATACTCACTACTCTTATTGTTATCAATCTAACTCGTATTATTAACCATATTATGCAAATATGATCGATAGAACGACAATTACTATACTTATTACTCTTATTATTATCAACCTAACTCATGTTATTAGGCATATTATGCTTATATGATCGATAGATCCACAATTACTATACTCACTACTCTTATTATTATCAATCTGACTCATATTATTAGCCATAATATGCTTATATGATCGATAGAACGACAATTACTATACTTATTACCCTTATTACTATCAATCTAACTCATATTATTAGCCATACTATGTTTATGTGATCGACAGAACGACAATTACTATACTTATTACACTCACTATTATCAATCCAACTCATATTATTAACCATATTATGCTTATATGATCGATAGAACGACATTTACTATACTCATTACTCTTATTATTATCAATCTAACTCATATTATTAGCCATATTATGCTTATGTGATCGATAGAACGACAATTACTGTACATATTACTCTTACTATTAACAATCTAACTCATATTATTAGCCATATTATGCTTATATGATCGATAGGACGACAATTACTATACTCACTACTCTTATTTTTATCATTCTAACTCATATTATTAGCCATAATATGCTTATATGATCGAAAGAACGATAATTACTATACTTATTACTCTTACTATTATCAATCTAACTCATATTATTAGCCATATTATGCTTATATGATCGACAGAATGACAATTACTATACTTATTTCTCTTATTATTATCAGTCTAACTCATATTATTAGCCATATTATGCTTATGTGATCGATAGAACGACAATTACTATACTTATTACACTCACTATTATCAATCTAATTCATATTATTAGCCATATTATGCTTATATGATCGATAGGACGACAATTACTATACTCACTACTCTTATTGTTATCAATCTAACTCATATTATTAACCATATTATGCAAATATGATCGATAGAACGACAATTACTGTACTCACTACTCTTATTGTTGTCAATCTAACTCATATTATTAGCCATATTATGCTTATATGATCGATAGGACGACAATTACTATACTCACTACTCTTATTGTTATCAATCTAACTCATATTATTAACCATATTATGCAAATATGACCGATAGAACGACAATTACTAAACTTTTTACTCTTATTATTATCAACCTAACTCATATTATTAGGCATATTATGCTTATATGATTCATAGATCCACAATTACTATACTCATTACTCTCATTATTATCAATCTAACTCATATTATTAGCTATATTATGCTTATATGATCGATAGGAAGACAATTACTATACTCACTACTCTTATTGTTATCAATCCAACTCATATTATTAACCATATTATGCAAATATGATCGATAGAACGACAATTACTATACTCACTACTCTTATTGTTGTCAATCTAACTCATATTATTAGCCATATTATGCTTATATGATCGATAGGACGACAATTACTATACTCACTACTCTTATTGTTATCAATCTAACTCATATTATTAACCATATTATGCAAATATGACCGATATAACGACATTTACTATACTCATTACTCTTATTATTATCAATCTAACTCATATTATTAGCCCTATTATGCTTATATGATCGATAGAACGACAATTACTATACTTATTACTCTTATTATTATCAATCTAACTCATATTATTAGCCATATTATGCTTATATGATCGATAGGACGGCAATTACTATACTTATTACTCCTATTATTATCAATCTAACTCATATTATTAGCCATATTATGCTAATATGATCGATAGAACGACATTTACTATACTCATTACTCTTATTATTATCAATCTAACTCATATCATTAGCCACATTATGCTTATATGATCGATACAACGACAATTACTATACTTATTACTCTTATTATTATCAATCTAACTCATATTATTAGCCATATTGTGCATATGTGATCGACAGAACGACAATTACTATACTTATTACTCTTATTATTATCAATCTAACTCATATTATTAGCCATATTGTGCTTATATGATCGACAGAACGACAATTACTATACTTATTACTCTTATTATTATCAATCTAACTCATATTATTAGCCATATTATGCTTATGTGATCGATAGAACGACAATTACTATACTTATTACACTCACTATTATCAATCTAACTCATATTATTAGCCATATTATGCTTATATGATCGATAGGACGACAATTACTATACTTATTACTCTTATTATTATCAATCTAACTCATATTATTAGCCATATTATGCTTATATGATCGATAGGACGGCAATTACTATACTTATTACTCTTATTATTATCAATCTAACTCATATTATTCGCCATATTATGCTAATATGATCGACAGAACGACAATTACTATACTTATTACACTCACTATTATCAATCTAACTCATATTATTAACCATATTATGCATATATGATCGATAGAACGACAATTACTATACTCACTACTCTTATTATTATCAATCTAACTCATATTATTACCCATATTATGCTTATATGATCGATATAACGACATTTACTATACTCATTACTCTTATTATTATCAATCTAACTCATATTATTAGCCATATTATGCTTATGTGATCGATAGAACGATAATTACTATACTTATTACTCTTACTATTATCAATCTAACTTATATTATTAGCCATATTATGCTTATATGATCGACAGAACGACAATTACTATACTTATTACTATTATTATTATCAGTCTAACTCATATTATTAGCCATATTATGCTTATGTGATCGATAGAACGACAATTACTATACCTATTACACTCACTATTATCACTCTAATTGATATTATTAGCCATGTTATGCTTATAAGATCGATAGGACGACAATAACTATACTCACTACTCTTATTGTTATCAATCTAAGTCATGTTATTAACCATATTATGCATATATGATCGATAGAACGACAATTACTATACTCATTACTCTAATTATTATCAATCTAACTCATATTAATCGCCATATTATGCTTATGTGATCGAAAGAACGATAATTACTATACTTATTACTCCTATTATTATCAATCTAACTCATATTATTAGCCATATTATGCTGATATGATCGATAGAACGACATTTACTATACTCATTACTCTTATTATTATCAATCTAACTCATATTATTAGCCATATTATGCTTATGTGATCGAAAGAACGATAATTACTATACTTATTACTCTTACTAATATCAATCTAACTTATATTATTAGCCATATTATGCTTATATGATCGACAGAACGACAATTACTATACTTATTACTCTTATTATTATCAATCTAACTCATATTATTAGCCATATTATGCTTATGTGATCGATAGGACGACAATTACTATACTCACTACTCTTATTGTTATCAATCTAACTCATATTATTAACCATATTATGCAAATATGACCGATATAACGACATTTACTATACTTATTACACTCATTATTATCAATCTAACTCATATTATTAACCATATTATGCTAATATGATCGATAGAACGACAATTACTATACTTATTATTCTTATTTTTATCAACCTAACTCATATTATTAGCCATATTATGCTTAAATGATCAATAGAACGACAATTACTATACTGATTACTCTTATTATTACCAATCTAACTCATATTATTAGCCATATTAGCTTATATGATCGACAGAACGACAGTTACTATTCTTATTACACTCCCTGTTATCAATCTAACTCATATTATTAACCATATTATGCTTATATGATCGGTAGAACGATAATTACTATACTTATTACTCCTATTATTATCAATCTAACTCATATTATTAGCCATATTATGCTTATATGATCGATAGAACGACAATTACTATACTTATTACTCTTATTATTATCAATCTAACTCATATTATTAGCCATATTATGCTTATGTGATCGATAGAACGACAATTACTATACTTATTACAATCACTATTATCAATCTAATTCATATTATTAGCCATATTATGCTTATATGATCGATAGGACGACAATTACTATACTCACTACTCTTATTGTTAACAATCTAACTCATATTATTAACCATATTATGCAAAAATGATCGATAGAACGACAATTACTATACTCATTACTCCTATTATTATCAAACTAACTCATATTATTAGCCATATTATGCTTATATGATCGATAGGACGACAACTACTATACTCACTACTCTTATTGTTATCAATCTAACTCATATTATTAACCATATTATGCAAATATGATCGATAGAACGACAATTACTATACTCATTACTCTTATTATTATCAATCTAACTCATATTATTAGCCATATTATGCTTATATGATCGATAGGACGACAATTACTATACTCACTACTCTTATTTTTATCATTCTAACTCATATTATTAGCCATAATATGCTTATATGATCGATAGAACGACAATTACTATACTTATTACTCTTATTATTATCAATCTAACTCATATTAATTAGCCAATATTATGCTAGTATGATCGATAGAACGACATTTACTATACTCATTACTCTTATAATTTATCAATCTAACTCATATTATTAGCCATATTATGCACATATGATAGATAGAGCGACAATTACTGTACATATTACTCTTACTATTATCAATCTAACTCATGTTATTAGCCATATTATGCTTATATGATCGATAGGACGACAACTACTATACTCACTACTCTTATTGTTATCAATCTAACTCATATTATTAACCATATTATGCAAATATGATCGATAGAACGACAATTACTATACTCATTACTCTTATTATTATCAATCTAACTCATATTATTAGCCATATTATGCTTATATGATCGATAGGACGACAATTACTATACTCACTACTCTTATTTTTATCATTCTAACTCATATTATTAGCCATAATATGCTTATATGATCGATAGAACGACAATTACTATACTTATTACTCTTATTATTATCAATCTAACTCATATTATTAGCCATATTATGCTAGTATGATCGATAGAACGACATTTACTATACTCATTACTCTTATAATTATCAATCTAATTCATATTATTAGCCATATTATGCTTATATGATCGATAGGACGACAATTACTATACTCACTACTCTTATTGTTAACAATCTAACTCATATTATTAACCATATTATGCAAAAATGATCGATAGAACGACAATTACTATACTCATTACTCCTATTATTATCAATCTAACTCATATTATTAGCCATATTATGCTTATATGATCGATAGGACGACAATTACTATACTCACTACTCTTATTGTTATCAATCTAACTCATATTATTAACCATATTATGCCAAAATGATCGATAGAATGACAATTACTATACTCATTACTCCTATTATTATCAATCTAACTCATATTATTAGCCATATTATGCTTATATGATCGATAGGACGACAATTACTATACTCACTACTCTTATTTTTATCATTCTAACTCATATTATTAGCCATAATATGCTTATATGATCGATAGAACGACAATTACTATACTCATTACACTCACTATTATCATCCTAACTCATATTATTAACCATATTATGCACATATGATAGATAGAGCGACAATTACTGTACATATTACTCTTACTATTATCAATCTAACTCATGTTATTAGCCATATTATGCTTATATGATCGATAGGACGACAACTACTATACTCACTACTCTTATTGTTATCAATCTAACTCACATTATTAACCATATTATGCAAATATGATCGATAGAACGACAATTACTATACTCATTACTCTTATTATTATCAATCTAACTCATATTATTAGCCATATTATGCTTATATGATCGATAGGACGACAATTACTATACTCACTACTCTTATTTTTATCATTCTAACTCATATTATTAGCCATAATATGCTTATATGATCGATAGAACGACAATTACTATACTTATTACTCTTATTATTATCAATCTAACTCATATTATTAGCCATATTATGCTAGTATGATCGATAGAACGACATTTACTATACTCATTACTCTTATAATTATCAATCTAACTCATATTATTAGCCATATTATGCTTATATGATCGATAGAACGACAATTACTATACTTATTACTCTTATTATTATCAATCTAACTCATATTATTAGCCATATTATGCTTATATGATCGATAGGACGGCAATTACTATACTTATTAGTCTTATTATTATCAATCTAACTCATATTATTAGCCATATTATGCTTATGTGATCGAAAGAACGATAATTACTATACTTATTACTCTTACTATTATCAATCTAACTCATATTATTAGCCATATTATGCTTATATGATCGACAGAACGACAATTACTATACTTATTACTCTTATTATTATCAATCTAACTCATATTATTAGCCATATTATGCTTATGTGATCGATAGAACGACAATTACTATACTTATTACACTCACTATTATCAATCTAATTCATATTATTAGCCATATTATGCTTATATGATCGATAGGACGACAATTACTATACTCACTACTCTTATTGTTATCAATCTAACTCATATTATTAACCATATTATGCAAATATGATCGATAGAACGACAATTACTATACTCACTACTCTTATTGTTGTCAATCTAACTCATATTATTAGCCATATTATGCTTATATGATCGATAGGACGACAATTACTATACTCACTACTCTTATTGTTATCAATCTAACTCATATTATTAACCATATTATGCAAATATGATCGATAGAACGACAATTACTATACTCATTACTCTTATTATTATCAATCTAACTCATATTATTAGCCATATTATGCTTATATGATCGATAGGACGACAATTACTATACTCACTACTCTTATTTTTATCATTCTAACTCATATTATTAGCCATAATATGCTTATATGATCGATAGAACGACAATTACTATACTTATTACTCTTATTATTATCAATCTAACTCATATTATTAGCCATATTATGCTAATATGATCGATAGAACGACATTTACTATACTCATTACTCTTATAGTTAACAATGTAACTCATATTATTAGCCATATTATGCTTATATGATTGATAGGACGGCAATTACTATACCTATTACTCTTATTATTATCAATCTAACTCATATTATTCGCCATATTATGCTAATATGATCGACAGAACGACAATTACTATACATATTACACTCACTATTATCAATCTAACTCATATTATTAACCATATTATGCATATATGATCGATAGAACGACAATTACTATACTCACTACTCTTATTATTATCAATCTAACTCATATTATTACCCATATTATGCTTATATGATCGATATAACGACATTTACTATACTCATTACTCTTATTATTATCAATCTAACTCATATTATTAGCCATATTATGCTTATGTGATCGATAGAACGATAATTACTATACTTATTACTCTTACTATTATCAATCTAACTCATATTATTAGCCATATTATGCTTATATGATCGACAGAACGACAATTACTATACTTATTACTATTATTATTATCAGTCTAACTCATATTATTAGCCATATTATGCTTATGTGATCGATAGAACGACAATTACTATACCTATTACACTCACTATTATCACTCTAATTGATATTATTAGCCATGTTATGCTTATAAGATCGATAGGACGACAATAACTATACTCACTACTCTTATTGTTATCAATCTAAGTCATGTTATTAACCATATTATGCATATATGATCGATAGAACGACAATTACTATACTCATTACTCTAATTATTATCAATCTAACTCATATTAATCGCCATATTATGCTTATGTGATCGAAAGAACGATAATTACTATACTTATTACTCCTATTATTATCAATCTAACTCATATTATTAGCCATATTATGCTGATATGATCGATAGAACGACATTTACTATACTCATTACTCTTATTATTATCAATCTAACTCATATTATTAGCCATATTATGCTTATGTGATCGAAAGAACGATAATTACTATACTTATTACTCTTACTAATATCAATCTAACTTATATTATTAGCCATATTATGCTTATATGATCGACAGAACGACAATTACTATACTTATTACTCTTATTATTATCAATCTAACTCATATTATTAGCCATATTATGCTTATGTGATCGATAGGACGACAATTACTATACTCACTACTCTTATTGTTATCAATCTAACTCATATTATTAACCATATTATGCAAATATGACCGATATAACGACATTTACTATACTTATTACACTCATTATTATCAATCTAACTCATATTATTAACCATATTATGCTAATATGATCGATAGAACGACAATTACTATACTTATTATTCTTATTTTTATCAACCTAACTCATATTATTAGCCATATTATGCTTAAATGATCAATAGAACGACAATTACTATACTGATTACTCTTATTATTACCAATCTAACTCATATTATTAGCCATATTAGCTTATATGATCGACAGAACGACAGTTACTATTCTTATTACACTCCCTGTTATCAATCTAACTCATATTATTAACCATATTATGCTTATATGATCGGTAGAACGATAATTACTATACTTATTACTCCTATTATTATCAATCTAACTCATATTACTAGCCATATTATGCTTATATGATCGATAGAACGACAATTACTATACTTATTACTCTTATTATTATCAATCTAACTCATATTATTAGCCATATTATGCTTATGTGATCGATAGAACGACAATTACTATACTTATTACAATCACTATTATCAATCTAATTCATATTATTAGCCATATTATGCTTATATGATCGATAGGACGACAATTACTATACTCACTACTCTTATTGTTAACAATCTAACTCATATTATTAACCATATTATGCAAAAATGATCGATAGAACGACAATTACTATACTCATTACTCCTATTATTATCAATCTAACTCATATTATTAGCCATATTATGCTTATATGATCGATAGGACGACAACTACTATACTCACTACTCTTATTGTTATCAATCTAACTCATATTATTAACCATATTATGCAAATATGATCGATAGAACGACAATTACTATACTCATTACTCTTATTATTATCAATCTAACTCATATTATTAGCCATATTATGCTTATATGATCGATAGGACGACAATTACTATACTCACTACTCTTATTTTTATCATTCTAACTCATATTATTAGCCATAATATGCTTATATGATCGATAGAACGACAATTACTATACTTATTACTCTTATTATTATCAATCTAACTCATATTATTAGCCATATTATGCTAGTATGATCGATAGAACGACATTTACTATACTCATTACTCTTATAATTATCAATCTAACTCATATTATTAGCCATATTATGCACATATGATAGATAGAGCGACAATTACTGTACATATTACTCTTACTATTATCAATCTAACTCATGTTATTAGCCATATTATGCTTATATGATCGATAGGACGACAACTACTATACTCACTACTCTTATTGTTATCAATCTAACTCATATTATTAACCATATTATGCAAATATGATCGATAGAACGACAATTACTATACTCATTACTCTTATTATTATCAATCTAACTCATATTATTAGCCATATTATGCTTATATGATCGATAGGACGACAATTACTATACTCACTACTCTTATTTTTATCATTCTAACTCATATTATTAGCCATAATATGCTTATATGATCGATAGAACGACAATTACTATACTTATTACTCTTATTATTATCAATCTAACTCATATTATTAGCCATATTATGCTAGTATGATCGATAGAACGACATTTACTATACTCATTACTCTTATAATTATCAATCTAATTCATATTATTAGCCATATTATGCTTATATGATCGATAGGACGACAATTACTATACTCACTACTCTTATTGTTAACAATCTAACTCATATTATTAACCATATTATGCAAAAATGATCGATAGAACGACAATTACTATACTCATTACTCCTATTATTATCAATCTAACTCATATTATTAGCCATATTATGCTTATATGATCGATAGGACGACAATTACTATACTCACTACTCTTATTGTTATCAATCTAACTCATATTATTAACCATATTATGCCAAAATGATCGATAGAATGACAATTACTATACTCATTACTCCTATTATTATCAATCTAACTCATATTATTAGCCATATTATGCTTATATGATCGATAGGACGACAATTACTATACTCACTACTCTTATTTTTATCATTCTAACTCATATTATTAGCCATAATATGCTTATATGATCGATAGAACGACAATTACTATACTCATTACACTCACTATTATCATCCTAACTCATATTATTAACCATATTATGCACATATGATAGATAGAGCGACAATTACTGTACATATTACTCTTACTATTATCAATCTAACTCATGTTATTAGCCATATTATGCTTATATGATCGATAGGACGACAACTACTATACTCACTACTCTTATTGTTATCAATCTAACTCACATTATTAACCATATTATGCAAATATGATCGATAGAACGACAATTACTATACTCATTACTCTTATTATTATCAATCTAACTCATATTATTAGCCATATTATGCTTATATGATCGATAGGACGACAATTACTATACTCACTACTCTTATTTTTATCATTCTAACTCATATTATTAGCCATAATATGCTTATATGATCGATAGAACGACAATTACTATACTTATTACTCTTATTATTATCAATCTAACTCATATTATTAGCCATATTATGCTAGTATGATCGATAGAACGACATTTACTATACTCATTACTCTTATAATTATCAATCTAACTCATATTATTAGCCATATTATGCTTATATGATCGATAGAACGACAATTACTATACTTATTACTCTTATTATTATCAATCTAACTCATATTATTAGCCATATTATGCTTATATGATCGATAGGACGGCAATTACTATACTTATTAGTCTTATTATTATCAATCTAACTCATATTATTAGCCATATTATGCTTATGTGATCGAAAGAACGATAATTACTATACTTATTACTCTTACTATTATCAATCTAACTCATATTATTAGCCATATTATGCTTATATGATCGACAGAACGACAATTACTATACTTATTACTCTTATTATTATCAATCTAACTCATATTATTAGCCATATTATGCTTATGTGATCGATAGAACGACAATTACTATACTTATTACACTCACTATTATCAATCTAATTCATATTATTAGCCATATTATGCTTATATGATCGATAGGACGACAATTACTATACTCACTACTCTTATTGTTATCAATCTAACTCATATTATTAACCATATTATGCAAATATGATCGATAGAACGACAATTACTATACTCACTACTCTTATTGTTGTCAATCTAACTCATATTATTAGCCATATTATGCTTATATGATCGATAGGACGACAATTACTATACTCACTACTCTTATTGTTATCAATCTAACTCATATTATTAACCATATTATGCAAATATGATCGATAGAACGACAATTACTATACTCATTACTCTTATTATTATCAATCTAACTCATATTATTAGCCATATTATGCTTATATGATCGATAGGACGACAATTACTATACTCACTACTCTTATTTTTATCATTCTAACTCATATTATTAGCCATAATATGCTTATATGATCGATAGAACGACAATTACTATACTTATTACTCTTATTATTATCAATCTAACTCATATTATTAGCCATATTATGCTAATATGATCGATAGAACGACATTTACTATACTCATTACTCTTATAGTTATCAATCTAACTCATATTATTAGCCATATTATGCTTATATGATCGATAGAACGACAATTACTATACTTATTACTCTTATTATTATCAATCTAACTCATATTATTAGCCATATTATGCTTATATGATCGATAGGACGGCAATTACTATACTTATTAGTCTTATTATTATCAATCTAACTCATATTATTAGCCATATTATGCTTATGTGATCGAAAGAACGATAATTACTATACTTATTACTCTTACTATTATCAATCTAACTCATATTATTAGCCATATTATGCTTATATGATCGACAGAATGACAATTACTATACTTATTTCTCTTATTATTATCAGTCTAACTCATATTATTAGCCATATTATGCTTATGTGATCGATAGAACGACAATTATTATACTTCTTACACTCACTATTATCAATCTAACTCATATTATTAGCCATATTTTGCTTATATGATCGATAGAACGACAATTACTATACTTATTACTCTTATTATTATCAATCTAACTCATATTATTAGCCATATTATGCTTATATGATCGACAGAACGACAATTACTATACTTATTACTCTTATTATTATCAATCTAACTCATATTATTAGCCATATTATGCTTATGTGATCGATAGAACGACAATTACTATACTTATTACACTCACTATTATCAATCTAATTCATATTATTAGCCATATTATGCTTATATGATCGATAGGACGACAATTACTATACTCACTACTCTTATTGTTATCAATCTAACTCATATTATTAACCATATTATGCAAATATGATCGATAGAACGACAATTACTATACTCACTACTCTTATTGTTGTCAATCTAACTCATATTATTAGCCATATTATGCTTATATGATCGATAGGACGACAATTACTATACTCACTACTCTTATTGTTATCAATCTAACGCATATTATTAACCATATTATGCAAATATGACCGATAGAACGACAATTACTAAACTTATTACTCTTATTATTATCAACCTAACTCATATTATTAGGCATATTATGCTTATATGATTCATAGATCCACAATTACTATACTCATTACTCTCATTATTATCAATCTAACTCATATTATTAGCCATACTATGCTTATATGATCGATAGGACGACAATTACTATACTTGTTAGTCTTATTATTATCAATCTAACTCATATTATTAGCCATATTATGCTTATGTGATCGGAAGAACGATAATTACTATACTTATTACTCTTACTGTTATCAATCTAACTCATATTATTAGCCATATTATGCTTATATGATCGACAGAACGACAATTACTATACTTATTACTCTTATTATTATCAATCTAACTCATATTATTAGCCATATTATGCTTATGTGATCGATAGAACGACAATTACTATACTTATTACACTCACTATTATCAATCTAATTCATATTATTAGCCATATTATGCATATATGATCGATAGGACGACAATTACTATACTCACTACTCTTATTGTTATCAATCTAACTCATACTATTAACCATATTATGCAAAAATGATCGATAGAACGACAATTACTATACTCATTACTCTTATTATTATCAATCTAACTCATATTATTAGCCATATTATGCTTATATGATCGATAGGACGACAATTACTATACTTATTACTCTTATTATTATCAATCTAACTCATATTATTAGCTATATTATGCTTATATGATCGATAGGAAGACAATTACTATACTCACTACTCTTATTGTTATCAATCCAACTCATATTATTAACCATATTATGCAAATATGATCGATAGAACGACAATTACTATACTCACTACTCTTATTGTTGTCAATCTAACTCATATTATTAGCCATATTATGCTTATATGATCGATAGGACGACAATTACTATACTCACTACTCTTATTGTTATCAATCTAACTCATATTATTAACCATATTATGCAAATATGACCGATAGAACGACAATTACTAAACTTATTACACTTCTTATTATCAACCTAACTCATATTATTAGGCATATTATGCTTATATGATTCATAGATCCACAATTACTATACTCATTACTCTTATTATTATCAATCTAACTCATATTATTAGCCATATTGTGCTTATCTGATCGATAGAACGACAATTACTATACTTATTACCCTTATTACAATCAATCTAACTCATATTATTAGCCATACTATGTTTATGTGATCGACAGAACGACAATTACTATACTTATTACACTCACTATTATCGATCCAACTCATATTATTAACCATATTATGCTTATATGATCGATAGAACGACATTTACTATACTCATTACTCTTATTATTATCAATCTAACTCATATTATTAGCCATATTATGCTTATGTGATCGATAGAACGACAATTACTATACATATTACTCTTATTATTATCAATCTAACTCATATTATTAGTCATATTATGCTTATATGATCGATAGAACGGCAATTACTATACTCATTACTCTTATTATTATCAATCTAACTCATATTATTAGCCATATTATGCTTATATGATCGATAGAACGACATTTACTGTACTCATTACTCTAATTATTATCAATCTAACGCATATTATTCGCCATATTATGCTTATATGATCGACAGAACGACAATTAATATACTCATTACTCTTATTATTATCAATCTAACTCATATTATTAGCCATATTATGCTTATATGATCGATAGGACGACAATTACTATACTCACTACTCTTATTGTTATCAATCTAACTCATATTATTAACCATATTATGCCAAAATGATCGATGGAATGACAATTACTATACTCATTACTCCTATTATTATCAATCTAACTCATATTATTAGCCATATTATGCTTATATGATCGATAGTCCGACAATTACTATACTTATTACTCTTATTATTATCAATCTAACTCATATTATTAGCCATATTATGCTAATATGATCGATAGAACGACATTTACTATACTCATTACTCTTATTATTATCAATCTAACTCATATTATTAGCCATATTATGCTAATATGATCGATAGAACGACATTTACTATACCCATTACTCTTATTATTATCAATCTAACTCATATTATTAGCCATATTATGCTTATATGATCGATAGGACGGCAATTACTATACTTATAAGTCTTATTACTATCAATCTAACTCATATTATTAGCCATATTATGCTTATATGATCGATAGGACGACAATTACTATACTCACTACTCTTACTGTTATCAATCTAACTCATATTATTAACCATATTATTCAAATATGATCGATAGAACGACAATTACTATACTTATTACTCTTATTATTATCAATCTAACTCATATTATTAGCCATATTTTGCTTACATGATCGATAGGACGACAATTACTATACTTATCAGTCTTATTATTATCAATCTAACTCATATTATGAGCCATATTATGCTTATGTGATGAAAAGAACGATAATTACTATACTTATTACTCTTATTATTATCAATCTACCTCATATTATTAGCCATATTATGCTTATGTGATCGATAGAACGACAATTACTATACTTATTACACTCACTATTATCACCCTAACTCATATTATTAACCATATTATGCACATATGATCGATAGAGCGACAATTACTGTACATATTACTCTTACTATTATCAATCTAACTCATATTATTAGCCATATTATGCTTATATGATCGATAGGACGACAATTACTATACTCACTACTCTTATTGTTATCAATCTAACTCATATTATTAACCATATTATGCAAATATGATCGATAGAACGACAATTACTACACTCATTACTCTTATTATTATCAATCTAACTCATATTATTAGCCATATTATGCTTATATGATCGATAGGACGACAATTACTATACTTATTACTCTTATTATTATCAATCTAACTCATATTATTAGCCATATTATGCTTATATGATCGATAGGACGACAATTACTATACTCACTACTCTTATTGTTATCAATCTAACTCATATTATTTACCATATTATTCAAATATGATCGATAGGACGACAATTACTATACTCACTACTCTTATTGTTATCAATCTAACTCATATTATTAACCATATTATGCAAATATGATCGATAGAACGACAATTACTGTACATATTACTCTTACTATTATCAATCTAACTCATATTATTAGCCATACTATGCTTATATGATCGATAGGACGACAGTTACTATACTCACTACTCTTATTGTTATCAATCTAACTCGTATTATTAACCATATTATGCAAATATGATCGATAGAACGACAATTACTATACTTATTACTCTTATTATTATCAATCTAACTCATATTATTAGCCATACTATGTTTATGTGATCGACAGAACGACAATTACTATACTTATTACACTCACTATTATCAATCCAACTCATATTATTAACCATATTATGCTTATATGATCGATAGAACGACATTTACTATACTCATTACTCTTATTATTATCAATCTAACTCATATTATTAGCCATATTATGCTTATGTGATCGATAGAACGACAATTACTGTACATATTACTCTTACTATTAACAATCTAACTCATATTATTAGCCATATTATGCTTATATGATCGATAGGACGACAATTACTATACTCACTACTCTTATTTTTATCATTCTAACTCATATTATTAGCCATAATATGCTTATATGATCGAAAGAACGATAATTACTATACTTATTACTCTTACTATTATCAATCTAACTCATATTATTAGCCATATTATGCTTATATGATCGACAGAATGACAATTACTATACTTATTTCTCTTATTATTATCAGTCTAACTCATATTATTAGCCATATTATGCTTATGTGATCGATAGAACGACAATTACTATACTTATTACACTCACTATTATCAATCTAATTCATATTATTAGCCATATTATGCTTATATGATCGATAGGACGACAATTACTATACTCACTACTCTTATTGTTATCAATCTAACTCATATTATTAACCATATTATGCAAATATGATCGATAGAACGACAATTACTATACTCACTACTCTTATTGTTGTCAATCTAACTCATATTATTAGCCATATTATGCTTATATGATCGATAGGACGACAATTACTATACTCACTACTCTTATTGTTATCAATCTAACTCATATTATTAACCATATTATGCAAATATGACCGATAGAACGACAATTACTAAACTTTTTACTCTTATTATTATCAACCTAACTCATATTATTAGGCATATTATGCTTATATGATTCATAGATCCACAATTACTATACTCATTACTCTCATTATTATCAATCTAACTCATATTATTAGCTATATTATGCTTATATGATCGATAGGAAGACAATTACTATACTCACTACTCTTATTGTTATCAATCCAACTCATATTATTAACCATATTATGCAAATATGATCGATAGAACGACAATTACTATACTCACTACTCTTATTGTTGTCAATCTAACTCATATTATTAGCCATATTATGCTTATATGATCGATAGGACGACAATTACTATACTCACTACTCTTATTGTTATCAATCTAACTCATATTATTAACCATATTATGCAAATATGACCGATATAACGACATTTACTATACTCATTACTCTTATTATTATCAATCTAACTCATATTATTAGCCCTATTATGCTTATATGATCGATAGAACGACAATTACTATACTTATTACTCTTATTATTATCAATCTAACTCATATTATTAGCCATATTATGCTTATATGATCGATAGGACGGCAATTACTATACTTATTACTCCTATTATTATCAATCTAACTCATATTATTAGCCATATTATGCTAATATGATCGATAGAACGACAATTACTAACCTTATTACTCTTATTATTATCAACCTAACTCATGTTATTAGGCATATTATGCTTATATGATCGATAGATCCACAATTACTATACTCACTACTCTTATTATTATCAATCTGACTCATATTATTAGCCATAATATGCTTATATGATCGATAGAACGACAATTACTATACTTATTACCCTTATTACTATCAATCTAACTCATATTATTAGCCATACTATGTTTATGTGATCGACAGAACGACAATTACTATACTTATTACACTCACTATTATCAATCCAACTCATATTATTAACCATATTATGCTTATATGATCGATAGAACGACATTTACTATACTCATTACTCTTATTATTATCAATCCAACTCATATTATTAGCCATATTATGCTTATGTGATCGATAGAACGACAATTACTATACTTATTACACTCACTATTATCAATCTAACTCATATTATTAGCCATATTATGCTTATATGATCGATAGGACGACAATTACTATACTTATTACTCTTATTATTATCAATCTAACTCATATTATTAGCCATATTATGCTTATATGATCGATAGGACGGCAATTACTATACTTATTACTCTTATTATTATCAATCTAACTCATATTATTCGCCATATTATGCTAATATGATCGACAGAACGACAATTACTATACTTATTACACTCACTATTATCAATCTAACTCATATTATTATCCATATTATGCATATATGATCGATAGAGCGACAATTACTATACTCACTACTCTTATTATTATCAATCTAACTCATATTATTACACATATTATGCTTATATGATCGATAGAACGACATTTACTATACTCATTACTCTTATTATTATCAATCTAACTCATATTATTAGCCCTATTATGCTTATGTGATCGAAAGAACGATAATTACTATACTTGTTACTCTTACTATTATCAATCTAACTCATATTATTAGCCATATTATGCTTATATGATCGACAGAACGACAATTACTATACTTATTACTCTTATTATTATCAATGTAACTCATATTATTAGCCATATTATGCTTATATGATCGATAGGACGGCAATTACTATACCTATTACTCTTATTATTATCAATCTAACTCATATTATTCGCCATATTATGCTAATATGATCGACAGAACGACAATTACTATACATATTACACTCACTATTATCAATCTAACTCATATTATTAACCATATTATGCATATATGATCGATAGAACGACAATTACTATACTCACTACTCTTATTATTATCAATCTAACTCATATTATTACCCATATTATGCTTATATGATCGATATAACGACATTTACTATACTCATTACTCTTATTATTATCAATCTAACTCATATTATTAGCCCTATTATGCTTATATGATCGATAGAACGACAATTACTATACTTATTACTCTTATTATTATCAATCTAACTCATATTATTAGCCATATTATGCTTATATGATCGATAGGACGGCAATTACTATACTTATTAGTCTTATTATTATCAATCTAACTCATATTATTAGCCATATTATGCTTATGTGATCGATAGAACGATAATTACTGTACTTATTACTCTTACTATTATCAATCTAACTCATATTATTAGCCATATTATGCTTATATGATCGACAGAACGACAATTACTATACTTATTACTATTATTATTATCAGTCTAACTCATATTATTAGCCATATTATGCTTATGTGATCGATAGAACGACAATTACTATACCTATTACACTCACTATTATCACTCTAATTGATATTATTAGCCATGTTATGCTTATAAGATCGATAGGACGACAATTACTATACTCACTACTCTTATTGTTATCAATCTAAGTCATGTTATTAACCATATTATGCATATATGATCGACAGAACGACAATTACTATACTTATTACACTCACTATTATCAATCTAACTCATATTATTATCCATATTATGCATATATGATCGATAGAGCGACAATTACTATACTCACTACTCTTATTATTATCAATCTAACTCATATTATTACACATATTATGCTTATATGATCGATAGAACGACATTTACTATACTCATTACTCTTATTATTATCAATCTAACTCATATTATTAGCCCTATTATGCTTATGTGATCGAAAGAACGATAATTACTATACTTGTTACTCTTACTATTATCAATCTAACTCATATTATTAGCCATATTATGCTTATATGATCGACAGAACGACAATTACTATACTTATTACTCTTATTATTATCAATGTAACTCATATTATTAGCCATATTATGCTTATATGATCGATAGGACGGCAATTACTATACCTATTACTCTTATTATTATCAATCTAACTCATATTATTCGCCATATTATGCTAATATGATCGACAGAACGACAATTACTATACATATTACACTCACTATTATCAATCTAACTCATATTATTAACCATATTATGCATATATGATCGATAGAACGACAATTACTATACTCACTACTCTTATTATTATCAATCTAACTCATATTATTACCCATATTATGCTTATATGATCGATATAACGACATTTACTATACTCATTACTCTTATTATTATCAATCTAACTCATATTATTAGCCCTATTATGCTTATATGATCGATAGAACGACAATTACTATACTTATTACTCTTATTATTATCAATCTAACTCATATTATTAGCCATATTATGCTTATATGATCGATAGGACGGCAATTACTATACTTATTAGTCTTATTATTATCAATCTAACTCATATTATTAGCCATATTATGCTTATGTGATCGATAGAACGATAATTACTGTACTTATTACTCTTACTATTATCAATCTAACTCATATTATTAGCCATATTATGCTTATATGATCGACAGAACGACAATTACTATACTTATTACTATTATTATTATCAGTCTAACTCATATTATTAGCCATATTATGCTTATGTGATCGATAGAACGACAATTACTATACCTATTACACTCACTATTATCACTCTAATTGATATTATTAGCCATGTTATGCTTATAAGATCGATAGGACGACAATTACTATACTCACTACTCTTATTGTTATCAATCTAAGTCATGTTATTAACCATATTATGCATATATGATCGATAGAACGACAATTACTATACTCATTACTCTAATTACTATCAATCTAACTCATATTAATCGCCATATTATGCTTATGTGATCGAAAGAACGATAATTACTATACTTATTACTCCTATTATTATCAATCTAACTCATATTATTAGCCATATTATGCTGATATGATCGATAGAACGACATTTACTATACTCATTACTCTTATTATTATCAATCTAACTCATATTATTAGCCATATTATGCTTATGTGATCGAAAGAACGATAATTACTATACTTATTACTCTTACTAATATCAATCTAACTTATATTATTAGCCATATTATGCTTATATGATCGACAGAACGACAATTACTATACTTATTACTCTTATTATTATCAATCTAACTCATATTATTAGCCATATTATGCTTATGTGATCGATAGGACGACAATTACTATACTCACTACTCTTATTGTTATCAATCTAACTCATATTATTAACCATATTATGCAAATATGACCGATATAACGACATTTACTATACTCATTACTCTTATTATTATCAATCTAACTCATATTATTAGCCCTATTATGCTTATATGATCGATAGAACGACAATTACTATACTTATTACTCTTATTATTATCAATCTAACTCATATTATTAGCCATATTATGCTTATATGATCGATAGGACGGCAATTACTATACTTATTACTCCTATTATTATCAATCTAACTCATATTATTAGCCATATTATGCTAATATGATCGATAGAACGACATTTACTATACTCATTACTCTTATTATTATCAATCTAACTCATACCATTAGCCACATTATGCTTATATGATCGATACAACGACAATTACTATACTTATTACTCTTATTATTATCAATCTAACTCATATTATTAACCATATTATGCAAATATGACCGATAGAACGACAATTACTAAACTTATTACTCTTCTTATTATCAACCTAACTCATATTATTAGGCATATTATGCTTATATGATTCATAGATCCACAATTACTATACTCATTACTCTTATTATTATCAATCTAACTCATATTCTTAGCCATATTGTGCTTATGTGATCGATAGAACGACAATTACTATACTTATTACCCTTATTACTATCAATCTAACTCATATTATTAGCCATACTATGTTTATGTGATCGACAGAACGACAATTACTATACTTATTACACTCACTATTATCAATCCAACTCATATTATTAACCATATTATGCTTATATGATCGATAGAACGACATTTACTATACTCATTACTCTTATTATTATCAATCTAACTCATATTATTAGCCATATTATGCTTATGTGATCGATAGAACGACAATTCGTATACATATTACTCTTATTATTATCAATCTAACTCATATTATTAGTCATATTATGCTTATATGATCGATAGAACGGCAATTACTATACTCATTACTCTTATTATTATCAATCTAACTCATATTATTAGCCATATTATGCTTATATGATCGATAGAACGACATTTACTATACTCATTACTCTAATTATTATCAATCTAACGCATATTATTCGCCATATTATGCTTATATGATCGACAGAACGACAATTAATATACTCATTACTCTTATTATTATCAATCTAACTCATATTATTAGCCATATTATGCTTATATGATCGATAGGACGACAATTACTATACTCACTACTCTTATTGTTATCAATCTAACTCATATTATTAGCCATATTATGCTAATATGATCGATAGAACGACATTTACTATACTCATTACTCTTATTATTATCAATCTAACTCATATTATTAGCCATATTATGCTAATATGATCGATAGAACGACATTTACTATACCCATTACTCTTATTATTATCAATCTAACTCATATTATTAGCCATATTATGCTTATATGATCGATAGGACGGCAATTACTATACTTATAAGTCTTATTACTATCAATCTAACTCATATTATTAGCCATATTATGCTTATATGATCGATAGGACGACAATTACTATACTCACTACTCTTACTGTTATCAATCTAACTCATATTATTAACCATATTATTCAAATATGATCGATAGAACGACAATTACTATACTTATTACTCTTATTATTATCAACCTAACTCATGTTATTAGGCATATTATGCTTATATGATCGATAGATCCACAATTACTATACTGACTTCTCTTATTTTTATCATTCTAACCCATATTATTAGCCATAATATGCTTATATGATCGATAGAACGACAATTACTATACTTATTACTCTTATTATTATCAATCTAACTCATATTATTAGCCATATTATGCTTATGTGATCGAAAGAATGATAATTACTATACTTATTACTCTTACTATTATCAATCTAACTCATATTATTAGCCATATTATGCTTATATGATCGACAGAACGACAATTACTATACTTATTAGTCTTATTATTATCAATCTAACTCATATTATTAGCCATATTATGCTTATGTGATCGAAAGAACGATAATTACTATACTTATTACTCTTACTATTATCAATCTAACTCATATTATTAGCCATATTATGCTTATATGGTCGACAGAACGACAATTACTATACTTATTACTCTTATTATTATCAATCTAACTCATATTATTAGCCATATTATGCTTATGTGATCGATAGAACGACAGTTACTGTACTTATTACAATCACTATTATCAATCTAATTCATATTATTAGCCATATTATGCTTATATGATCGATAGGACGACAATTACTATACCCACTACTCTTATTGTTATCAATCTAACTCATATTACTAACCATATTATGCAAAAATGATCGATAGAACGACAATTACTATACTCATTACTCTTATTATTATCAATCTAACTCATATTATTAGCCCTATTATGCTTATATGATCGATAGAACGACAATTACTATACTTATTACTCTTATTATTATCAATCTAACTCATATTATTAGCCATATTATGCTTATATGATCGATAGGACGGCAATTACTATACTTATTACTCCTATTATTATCAATCTAACTCATATTATTAGCCATATTATGCTAATATGATCGATAGAACGACATTTACTATACTCATTACTCTTATTATTATCAATCTAACTCATATCATTAGCCACATTATGCTTATATGATCGATACAACGACAATTACTATACTTATTACTCTTATTATTATCAATCTAACTCATATTATTAGCCATATTATGCTTATGTGATCGAAAGAACGATAATTACTATACTTATTACTCTTACTATTATCAATCTAACTCATATTATTAGCCATATTGTGCATATGTGATCGACAGAACGACAATTACTGTACTTATTACTCTTATTATTATCAATCTAACTCATATTATTAGCTATATTATGCTTATATGATCGATAGGAAGACAATTACTATACTCATTACTCTTATTATTATCAATCTAACTCATATCATTAGCCACATTATGCTTATATGATCGATAAAACGACAATTACTATACTTATTACTCTTATTATTATCAATCTAACTCATATTATTAACCATATTATGCAAATATGACCGATAGAACGACAATTACTAAACTTATTACTCTTCTTATTATCAACCTAACTCATATTATTAGGCATATTATGCTTATATGATTCATAGATCCACAATTACTATACTCATTACTCTTATTATTATCAATCTAACTCATATTCTTAGCCATATTGTGCTTATGTGATCGATAGAACGACAATTACTATACTTATTACCCTTATTACTATCAATCTAACTCATATTATTAGCCATACTATGTTTATGTGATCGACAGAACGACAATTACTATACTTATTACACTCACTATTATCAATCCAACTCATATTATTAACCATATTATGCTTATATGATCGATAGAACGACATTTACTATACTCATTACTCTTATTATTATCAATCTAACTCATATTATTAGCCATATTATGCTTATGTGATCGATAGAACGACAATTCGTATACATATTACTCTTATTATTATCAATCTAACTCATATTATTAGTCATATTATGCTTATATGATCGATAGAACGGCAATTACTATACTCATTACTCTTATTATTATCAATCTAACTCATATTATTAGCCATATTATGCTTATATGATCGATAGAACGACATTTACTATACTCATTACTCTAATTATTATCAATCTAACGCATATTATTCGCCATATTATGCTTATATGATCGACAGAACGACAATTAATATACTCATTACTCTTATTATTATCAATCTAACTCATATTATTAGCCATATTATGCTTATATGATCGATAGGACGACAATTACTATACTCACTACTCTTATTGTTATCAATCTAACTCATATTATTAGCCATATTATGCTAATATGATCGATAGAACGACATTTACTATACTCATTACTCTTATTATTATCAATCTAACTCATATTATTAGCCATATTATGCTAATATGATCGATAGAACGACATTTACTATACCCATTACTCTTATTATTATCAATCTAACTCATATTATTAGCCATATTATGCTTATATGATCGATAGGACGGCAATTACTATACTTATAAGTCTTATTACTATCAATCTAACTCATATTATTAGCCATATTATGCTAATATGATCGATAGAACGACATTTACTATACTCATTACTCTTATTATTATCAATCTAACTCATATCATTAGCCACATTATGCTTATATGATCGATACAACGACAATTACTATACTTATTACTCTTATTATTATCAATCTAACTCATATTATTAACCATATTATGCAAATATGACCGATAGAACGACAATTACTAAACTTATTACTCTTCTTATTATCAACCTAACTCATATTATTAGGCATATTATGCTTATATGATTCATAGATCCACAATTACTATACTCATTACTCTTATTATTATCAATCTAACTCATATTCTTAGCCATATTGTGCTTATGTGATCGATAGAACGACAATTACTATACTTATTACCCTTATTACTATCAATCTAACTCATATTATTAGCCATACTATGTTTATGTGATCGACAGAACGACAATTACTATACTTATTACACTCACTATTATCAATCCAACTCATATTATTAACCATATTATGCTTATATGATCGATAGAACGACATTTACTATACTCATTACTCTTATTATTATCAATCTAACTCATATTATTAGCCATATTATGCTTATGTGATCGATAGAACGACAATTCGTATACATATTACTCTTATTATTATCAATCTAACTCATATTATTAGTCATATTATGCTTATATGATCGATAGAACGGCAATTACTATACTCATTACTCTTATTATTATCAATCTAACTCATATTATTAGCCATATTATGCTTATATGATCGATAGAACGACATTTACTATACTCATTACTCTAATTATTATCAATCTAACGCATATTATTCGCCATATTATGCTTATATGATCGACAGAACGACAATTAATATACTCATTACTCTTATTATTATCAATCTAACTCATATTATTAGCCATATTATGCTTATATGATCGATAGGACGCCAATTACTATACTCACTACTCTTATTGTTATCAATCTAACTCATATTATTAGCCATATTATGCTAATATGATCGATAGAACGACATTTACTATACTCATTACTCTTATTATTATCAATCTAACTCATATTATTAGCCATATTATGCTAATATGATCGATAGAACGACATTTACTATACCCATTACTCTTATTATTATCAATCTAACTCATATTATTAGCCATATTATGCTTATATGATCGATAGGACGGCAATTACTATACTTATAAGTCTTATTACTATCAATCTAACTCATATTATTAGCCATATTATGCTTATATGATCGATAGGACGACAATTACTATACTCACTACTCTTACTGTTATCAATCTAACTCATATTATTAACCATATTATTCAAATATGATCGATAGAACGACAATTACTATACTTATTACTCTTATTATTATCAACCTAACTCATGTTATTAGGCATATTATGCTTATATGATCGATAGATCCACAATTACTATACTGACTTCTCTTATTTTTATCATTCTAACCCATATTATTAGCCATAATATGCTTATATGATCGATAGAACGACAATTACTATACTTATTACTCTTATTATTATCAATCTAACTCATATTATTAGCCATATTATGCTAATATGATCGATAGAACGACATTTACTATACTCATTACTCTTATTATTATCAATCTAACTCATATTATTAGCCATATTATGCTTATATGATCGACAGAACGACAATTACTATACTTATTACTCTTATTATTATCAATCTAACTCATATTATTAGCCATATTATGCTTATGTGATCGATAGAACGACAATTACTATACTTATTACACTCACTATTATCAATCTAACTCATATTATTAGCCATATTATGCTTATATGATCGATAGGACGACAATTACTATACTTATTACTCTTATTATTATCAATCTAACTCATATTATTAGCCATATTATGCTTATATGATCGATAGGACGGCAATTACTATACTTATTACTCTTATTATTATCAATCTAACTCATATTATTCGCCATATTATGCTAATATGATCGACAGAACGACAATTACTATACTTATTACACTCACTATTATCAATCTAACTCATATTATTATCCATATTATGCATATATGATCGATAGAGCGACAATTACTATACTCACTACTCTTATTATTATCAATCTAACTCATATTATTACACATATTATGCTTATATGATCGATAGAACGACATTTACTATACTCATTACTCTTATTATTATCAATCTAACTCATATTATTAGCCCTATTATGCTTATGTGATCGAAAGAACGATAATTACTATACTTATTACTCTTACTATTATCAATCTAACTCATATTATTAGCCATATTATGCTTATATGATCGACAGAACGACAATTACTATACTTATTACTCTTATTATTATCAATGTAACTCATATTATTAGCCATATTATGCTTATATGATCGATAGGACGGCAATTACTATACCTATTACTCTTATTATTATCAATCTTACTCATATTATTCGCCATATTATGCTAATATGATCGACAGAACGACAATTACTATACATATTACACTCACTATTATCAATCTAACTCATATTATTAACCATATTATGCATATATGATCGATAGAACGACAATTACTATACTCACTACTCTTATTATTATCAATCTAACTCATATTATTACCCATATTATGCTTATATGATCGATATAACGACATTTACTATACTCATTACTCTTATTATTATCAATCTAACTCATATTATTAGCCCTATTATGCTTATATGATCGATAGAACGACAATTACTATACTTATTACTCTTATTATTATCAATCTAACTCATATTATTAGCCATATTATGCTTATATGATCGATAGGACGGCAATTACTATACTTATTAGTCTTATTATTATCAATCTAACTCATATTATTAGCCATATTATGCTTATGTGATCGATAGAACGATAATTACTATACTTATTACTCTTACTATTATCAATCTAACTCATATTATTAGCCATATTATGCTTATATGATCGACAGAACGACAATTACTATACTTATTACTATTATTATTATCAGTCTAACTCATATTATTAGCCATATTATGCTTATGTGATCGATAGAACGACAATTACTATACCTATTACACTCACTATTATCACTCTAATTGATATTATTAGCCATGTTATGCTTATAAGATCGATAGGACGACAATTACTATACTCACTACTCTTATTGTTATCAATCTAAGTCATGTTATTAACCATATTATGCATATATGATCGATAGAACGACAATTACTATACTCATTACTCTAATTATTATCAATCTAACTCATATTAATCGCCATATTATGCTTATGTGATCGAAAGAACGATAATTACTATACTTATTACTCCTATTATTATCAATCTAACTCATATTATTAGCCATATTATGCTGATATGATCGATAGAACGACATTTACTATACTCATTACTCTTATTATTATCAATCTAACTCATATTATTAGCCATATTATGCTTATGTGATCGAAAGAACGATAATTACTATACTTATTACTCTTACTAATATCAATCTAACTTATATTATTAGCCATATTATGCTTATATGATCGACAGAACGACAATTACTATACTTATTACTCTTATTATTATCAATCTAACTCATATTATTAGCCATATTATGCTTATGTGATCGATAGAACGACAATTACTATACTTATTACACTCACTATTATCAATCTAACTCATATTATTAGCCATATTATGCTTATATGATCGATAGGACGACAATTACTATACTTATTACTCTTATTATTATCAATCTAACTCATATTATTCGCCATATTATGCTTATATGATCGATAGGACGGCAATTACTATACTTATTACTCTTATTATTATCAATCTAACTCATATTATTCGCCATATTATGCTAATATGATCGACAGAACGACAATTACTATACTTATTACACTCACTATTATCAATCTAACTCATATTATTATCCATATTATGCATATATGATCGATAGAGCGACAATTACTATACTCACTACTCTTATTATTATCAATCTAACTCATATTATTACACATATTATGCTTATATGATCGATAGAACGACATTTACTATACTCATTACTCTTATTATTATCAATCTAACTCATATTATTAGCCCTATTATGCTTATGTGATCGAAAGAACGATAATTACTATACTTATTACTCTTACTATTATCAATCTAACTCATATTATTAGCCATATTATGCTTATATGATCGACAGAACGACAATTACTATACTTATTACTCTTATTATTATCAATGTAACTCATATTATTAGCCATATTATGCTTATATGATCGATAGGACGGCAATTACTATACCTATTACTCTTATTATTATCAATCTAACTCATATTATTCGCCATATTATGCTAATATGATCGACAGAACGACAATTACTATACATATTACACTCACTATTATCAATCTAACTCATATTATTAACCATATTATGCATATATGATCGATAGAACGACAATTACTATACTCACTACTCTTATTATTATCAATCTAACTCATATTATTACCCATATTATGCTTATATGATCGATATAACGACATTTACTATACTCATTACTCTTATTATTATCAATCTAACTCATATTATTAGCCCTATTATGCTTATATGATCGATAGAACGACAATTACTATACTTATTACTCTTATTATTATCAATCTAACTCATATTATTAGCCATATTATGCTTATATGATCGATAGGACGGCAATTACTATACTTATTAGTCTTATTATTATCAATCTAACTCATATTATTAGCCATATTATGCTTATGTGATCGATAGAACGATAATTACTATACTTATTACTCTTACTATTATCAATCTAACTCATATTATTAGCCATATTATGCTTATATGATCGACAGAACGACAATTACTATACTTATTACTATTATTATTATCAGTCTAACTCATATTATTAGCCATATTATGCTTATGTGATCGATAGAACGACAATTACTATACCTATTACACTCACTATTATCACTCTAATTGATATTATTAGCCATGTTATGCTTATAAGATCGATAGGACGACAATTACTATACTCACTACTCTTATTGTTATCAATCTAAGTCATGTTATTAACCATATTATGCATATATGATCGATAGAACGACAATTACTATACTCATTACTCTAATTATTATCAATCTAACTCATATTAATCGCCATATTATGCTTATGTGATCGAAAGAACGATAATTACTATACTTATTACTCCTATTATTATCAATCTAACTCATATTATTAGCCATATTATGCTGATATGATCGATAGAACGACATTTACTATACTCATTACTCTTATTATTATCAATCTAACTCATATTATTAGCCATATTATGCTTATGTGATCGAAAGAACGATAATTACTATACTTATTACTCTTACTAATATCAATCTAACTTATATTATTAGCCATATTATGCTTATATGATCGACAGAACGACAATTACTATACTTATTACTCTTATTATTATCAATCTAACTCATATTATTAGCCATATTATGCTTATGTGATCGATAGAACGACAATTACTATACTTATTACACTCACTATTATCAATCTAACTCATATTATTAGCCATATTATGCTTATATGATCGATAGGACGACAATTACTATACTTATTACTCTTATTATTATCAATCTAACTCATATTATTCGCCATATTATGCTAATATGATCGACAGAACGACAATTACTATACTTATTACACTCACTATTATCAATCTAACTCATATTATTATCCATATTATGCATATATGATCGATAGAGCGACAATTACTATACTCACTACTCTTATTATTATCAATCTAACTCATATTATTACACATATTATGCTTATATGATCGATAGAACGACATTTACTATACTCATTACTCTTATTATTATCAATCTAACTCATATTATTGGCCCTATTATGCTTATGTGATCGAAAGAACGATAATTACTATACTTATTACTCTTACTATTATCAATCTAACTCATATTATTAGCCATATTATGCTTATATGATCGACAGAACGACAATTACTATACTTATTACTCTTATTATTATCAATGTAACTCATATTATTAGCCATATTATGCTTATATGATCGATAGGACGGCAATTACTATACCTATTACTCTTATTATTATCAATCTAACTCATATTATTCGCCATATTATGCTAATATGATCGACAGAACGACAATTACTATACATATTACACTCACTATTATCAATCTAACTCATATTATTAACCATATTATGCATATATGATCGATAGAACGACAATTACTATACTCACTACTCTTATTATTATCAATCTAACTCATATTATTACCCATATTATGCTTATATGATCGATATAACGACATTTACTATACTCATTACTCTTATTATTATCAATCTAACTCATATTATTAGCCCTATTATGCTTATATGATCGATAGAACGACAATTACTATACTTATTACTCTTATTATTATCAATCTAACTCATATTATTAGCCATATTATGCTTATATGATCGATAGGACGGCAATTACTATACTTATTAGTCTTATTATTATCAATCTAACTCATATTATTAGCCATATTATGCTTATGTGATCGATAGAACGATAATTACTATACTTATTACTCTTACTATTATCAATCTAACTCATATTATTAGCCATATTATGCTTATATGATCGACAGAACGACAATTACTATACTTATTACTATTATTATTATCAGTCTAACTCATATTATTAGCCATATTATGCTTATGTGATCGATAGAACGACAATTACTATACCTATTACACTCACTATTATCACTCTAATTGATATTATTAGCCATGTTATGCTTATAAGATCGATAGGACGAAAATTACTATACTCACTACTCTTATTGTTATCAATCTAAGTCATGTTATTAACCATATTATGCATATATGATCGATAGAACGACAATTACTATACTCATTACTCTAATTATTATCAATCTAACTCATATTAATCGCCATATTATGCTTATGTGATCGAAAGAACGATAATTACTATACTTATTACTCCTATTATTATCAATCTAACTCATATTATTAGCCATATTATGCTGATATGATCGATAGAACGACATTTACTATACTCATTACTCTTATTATTATCAATCTAACTCATATTATTAGCCATATTATGCTTATGTGATCGAAAGAACGATAATTACTATACTTATTACTCTTACTAATATCAATCTAACTTATATTATTAGCCATATTATGCTTATATGATCGACAGAACGACAATTACTATACTTATTACTCTTATTATTATCAATCTAACTCATATTATTAGCCATATTATGCTTATGTGATCGATAGGACGACAATTACTATACTCACTACTCTTATTGTTATCAATCTAACTCATATTATTAACCATATTATACAAATATGACCGATATAACGACATTTACTATACTCATTACTCTTATTATTATCAATCTAACTCATATTATTAGCCCTATTATGCTTATATGATCGATAGAACGACAATTACTATACTTATTACTCTTATTATTATCAATCTAACTCATATTATTAGCCATATTATGCTTATATGATCGATAGGACGGCAATTACTATACTTATTACTCCTATTATTATCAATCTAACTCATATTATTAGCCATATTATGCTAATATGATCGATAGAACGACATTTACTATACTCATTACTCTTATTATTATCAATCTAACTCATATCATTAGCCACATTATGCTTATATGATCGATACAACGACAATTACTATACTTATTACTCTTATTATTATCAATCTAACTCATATTATTAACCATATTATGCAAATATGACCGATAGAACGACAATTACTCAACTTATTACTCTTCTTATTATCAACCTAACTCATATTATTAGGCATATTATGCTTATATGATTCATAGATCCACAATTACTATACTCATTACTCTTATTATTATCAATCTAACTCATATTCTTAGCCATATTGTGCTTATGTGATCGATAGAACGACAATTACTATACTTATTACCCTTATTACTATCAATCTAACTCATATTATTAGCCATACTATGTTTATGTGATCGACAGAACGACAATTACTATACTTATTACACTCACTATTATCAATCCAACTCATATTATTAACCATATTATGCTTATATGATCGATAGAACGACATTTACTATACTCATTACTCTTATTATTATCAATCTAACTCATATTATTAGCCATATTATGCTTATGTGATCGATAGAACGACAATTCGTATACATATTACTCTTATTATTATCAATCTAACTCATATTATTAGTCATATTATGCTTATATGATCGATAGAACGGCAATTACTATACTCATTACTCTTATTATTATCAATCTAACTCATATTATTAGCCATATTATGCTTATATGATCGATAGAACGACATTTACTATACTCATTACTCTAATTATTATCAATCTAACGCATATTATTCGCCATATTATGCTTATATGATCGACAGAACGACAATTAATATACTCATTACTCTTATTATTATCAATCTAACTCATATTATTAGCCATATTATGCTTATATGATCGATAGGACGACAATTACTATACTCACTACTCTTATTGTTATCAATCTAACTCATATTATTAGCCATATTATGCTAATATGATCGATAGAACGACATTTACTATACTCATTACTCTTATTATTATCAATCTAACTCATATTATTAGCCATATTATGCTAATATGATCGATAGAACGACATTTACTATACTTATTACTCTTATTATTATCAATCTAACTCATATTATTAGCCATATTATGCTAATATGATCGATAGAACGACATTTACTATACTCATTACTCTTATTATTATCAATCTAACTCATATTATTAGCCATATTATGCTAATATGATCGATAGAACGACATTTACTATACCCATTACTCTTATTATTATCAATCTAACTCATATTATTAGCCATATTATGCTTATATGATCGATAGGACGGCAATTACTATACTTATAAGTCTTATTACTATCAATCTAACTTATATTATTAGCCATATTATGCTTATATGATCGATAGGACGACAATTACTATACTCACTACTCTTACTGTTATCAATCTAACTCATATTATTAACCATATTATTCAAATATGATCGATAGAACGACAATTACTATACTTATTACTCTTATTATTATCAATCTAACTCATATTATTAGCCATATTTTGCTTACATGATCGATAGGACGACAATTACTATACTTATCAGTCTTATTATTATCAATCTAACTCATATTATGAGCCATATTATGCTTATGTGATGAAAAGAACGATAATTACTATACTTATTACTCTTATTATTATCAATCTACCTCATATTATTAGCCATATTATGCTTATGTGATCGATAGAACGACAATTACTATACTTATTACACTCACTATTATCACCCTAACTCATATTATTAACCATATTATGCACATATGATCGATAGAGCGACAATTACTGTACGTATTACTCTTACTATTATCAATCTAACTCATATTATTAGCCATATTATGCTTATATGATCGATAGGACGACAATTACTATACTCACTACTCTTATTGTTATCAATCTAACTCATATTATTAACCATATTATGCAAATATGATCGATAGAACGACAATTACTATACTCATTACTCTTATTATTATCAATCTAACTCATATTATTAGCCATATTATGCTTATATGATCGATAGGACGACAATTACTATACTTATTACTCTTATTATTATCAATCTAACTCATATTATTAGCCATATTATGCTTATATCATCGATAGGACGGCAATTACTATACTTATTAGTCTTATTATTATCAATCTAACTCATATTATTAGCCATATTATGCTTATGTGATCGAAAGAATGATAATTACTATACTTATTACACTTACTATTATCAATCTAACTCATATTATTAGCCATATTATGCTTATATGATCGATAGGACGGCAATTACTATACTTATTAGTCTTATTATTATCAATCTAACTCATATTATTAGCCATATTATGCTTATGTGATCGATAGAACGATAATTACTATACTTATTACTCTTACTATTATCAATCTAACTCATATTATTAGCCATATTATGCTTATATGATCGACAGAACGACAATTACTATACTTATTACTATTATTATTATCAGTCTAACTCATATTATTAGCCATATTATGCTTATGTGATCGATAGAACGACAATTACTATACCTATTACACTCACTATTATCACTCTAATTGATATTATTAGCCATGTTATGCTTATAAGATCGATAGGACGACAATTACTATACTCACTACTCTTATTGTTATCAATCTAAGTCATGTTATTAACCATATTATGCATATATGATCGATAGAACGACAATTACTATACTCATTACTCTAATTATTATCAATCTAACTCATATTAATCGCCATATTATGCTTATGTGATCGAAAGAACGATAATTACTATACTTATTACTCCTATTATTATCAATCTAACTCATATTATTAGCCATATTATGCTGATATGATCGATAGAACGACATTTACTATACTCATTACTCTTATTATTATCAATCTAACTCATATTATTAGCCATATTATGCTTATGTGATCGAAAGAACGATAATTACTATACTTATTACTCTTACTAATATCAATCTAACTTATATTATTAGCCATATTATGCTTATATGATCGACAGAACGACAATTACTATACTTATTACTCTTATTATTATCAATCTAACTCATATTATTAGCCATATTATGCTTATGTGATCGATAGGACGACAATTACTATACTCACTACTCTTATTGTTATCAATCTAACTCATATTATTAACCATATTATGCAAATATGACCGATAGAACGACATTTACTATACTCGTTACTCTTATTATTATCAATCTAACTCATATTATTAGCCATATTATGCTTATATGATCGACAGAACGACAATTACTATACTTATTACTCTTATTATTATCAATCTAACTCATATTATTAGCCATATTATGCTTATGTGATCGATAGAACGACAATTACTATACTTATTACACTCACTATTATCAATCTAACTCATATTATTAGCCATATTATGCTTATATGATCGATAGGACGACAATTACTATACTTATTACTCTTATTATTATCAATCTAACTCATATTATTAGCCATATTATGCTTATATGATCGATAGGACGGCAATTACTATACTTATTACTCTTATTATTATCAATCTAACTCATATTATTCGCCATATTATGCTAATATGATCGACAGAACGACAATTACTATACTTATTACACTCACTATTATCAATCTAACTCATATTATTATCCATATTATGCATATATGATCGATAGAGCGACAATTACTATACTCACTACTCTTATTATTATCAATCTAACTCATATTATTACACATATTATGCTTATATGATCGATAGAACGACATTTACTATACTCATTACTCTTATTATTATCAATCTAACTCATATTATTAGCCCTATTATGCTTATGTGATCGAAAGAACGATAATTACTATACTTATTACTCTTACTATTATCAATCTAACTCATATTATTAGCCATATTATGCTTATATGATCGACAGAACGACAATTACTATACTTATTACTCTTATTATTATCAATGTAACTCATATTATTAGCCATATTATGCTTATATGATCGATAGGACGGCAATTACTACACCTATTACTCTTATTATTATCAATCTAACTCATATTATTCGCCATATTATGCTAATATGATCGACAGAACGACAATTACTATACATATTACACTCACTATTATCAATCTAACTCATATTATTAGCCCTATTATGCTTATATGATCGATAGAACGACAATTACTATACTCATTACTCTTATTATTATCAATCTAACTCATATTATTAGCCATATTATGCTTATATGATCGATAGGACGGCAATTACTATACTTATTAGTCTTATTATTATCAATCTAACTCATATTATTAGCCATATTATGCTTATGTGATCGATAGAACGATAATTACTATACTTATTACTCTTACTATTATCAATCTAACTCATATTATTAGCCATATTATGCTTATATGATCGACAGAACGACAATTACTATACTTATTACTATTATTATTATCAGTCTAACTCATATTATTAGCCATATTATGCTTATGTGATCGATAGAACGACAATTCGTATACATATTACTCTTATTATTATCAATCTAACTCATATTATTAGCCATATTATGCTTATATGATCGATAGGACGGCAATTACTATACTTATAAGTCTTATTACTATCAATCTAACTCATATTATTAGCCATATTATGCTTATATGATCGATAGGACGACAATTACTATACTCACTACTCTTACTGTTATCAATCTAACTCATATTATTAACCATATTATTCAAATATGATCGATAGAACGACAATTACTATACTTATTACTCTTATTATTATCAATCTAACTCATATTATTAGCCATATTATGCTTATATGATCGATAGGACGGCAATTACTATACTTATTAGTCTTATTATTATCAATCTAACTCATATTATTAGCCATATTATGCTTATGTGATCGATAGAACGATAATTACTATACTTATTACTCTTACTATTATCAATCTAACTCATATTATTAGCCATATTATGCTTATATGATCGACAGAACGACAATTACTATACTTATTACTATTATTATTATCAGTCTAACTCATATTATTAGCCATATTATGCTTATGTGATCGATAGAACGACAATTACTATACCTATTACACTCACTATTATCACTCTAATTGATATTATTAGCCATGTTATGCTTATAAGATCGATAGGACGAAAATTACTATACTCACTACTCTTATTGTTATCAATCTAAGTCATGTTATTAACCATATTATGCATATATGATCGATAGAACGACAATTACTATACTCATTACTCTAATTATTATCAATCTAACTCATATTAATCGCCATATTATGCTTATGTGATCGAAAGAACGATAATTACTATACTTATTACTCCTATTATTATCAATCTAACTCATATTATTAGCCATATTATGCTGATATGATCGATAGAACGACATTTACTATACTCATTACTCTTATTATTATCAATCTAACTCATATTATTAGCCATATTATGCTTATGTGATCGAAAGAACGATAATTACTATACTTATTACTCTTACTAATATCAATCTAACTTATATTATTAGCCATATTATGCTTATATGATCGACAGAACGACAATTACTATACTTATTACTCTTATTATTATCAATCTAACTCATATTATTAGCCATATTATGCTTATGTGATCGATAGGACGACAATTACTATACTCACTACTCTTATTGTTATCAATCTAACTCATATTATTAACCATATTATACAAATATGACCGATATAACGACATT